>NW_027257938.1:127500-307500 GCF_045791955.1 Oncorhynchus clarkii lewisi | reverse complement strand
CAGGCTGGAGTTTTAGAGGGGAAAACCAGCAGTCGATATCACCATATCTCCTTCCTGTAGGGTTCATCCCATTCCACAATGTAGTGCACTACTTTTGACCCGGTGAATAGCAGAATAGGGTGCCTTGTTTTTTTATGGGGGGGGGGGGGCGCTCCTTAGAGGACAACCAGCAGCAGTCGGGGGGGCGCTCCTTAGAGGACAACCAGCAGCAGTCGGGGGGGGGGGGCTCCTTAGAGGACAACCAGCAGCAGTCCGGGGGGGGGCTCCTTAGAGGACAACCAGCAGCAGTCGGGGGGGGGCTCCTTAGAGGACAACCAGCAGCAGTCGGGGGGGCGCTCCTTAGAGGACAACCAGCAGCAGTCGGGGGGGGGGGCTCCTTAGAGGACAACCAGCAGCAGTCGGGGGGGGGGGCTCCTTAGAGGACAACCAGCAGCAGTCGGGGGGGGCTCCTTAGAGGACAACCAGCAGCAGTCGGGGGGGCGCTCCTTAGAGGACAACCAGCAGCAGTCGGGGGGGGGGGGGGCTCCTTAGAGGACAACCAGCAGCCGTCTATTAGGGAGGAATCTGTTTCATGTTATAATAGCGGGATTAGATGACGACTAGAAGGAACCACAAAGTGTCTGTAGCAGGACACTGTCATGGCTCCTGGGGATCTGACTGCTGGACAGGAAGTCAGGTACCTGGAGAGGTGATGGAGGAATTGCCTGACGGAGGCCTATTTTGGAATGTGTAGATAGTCTTACCATGTTATAACGCCAATATCCACAAGCATTCTGTCACGAGTACACTGATGGGAATTGTATTTTTTGGAGTTTATATATCAATAAATCAATCAATATCTTTGAGATGATCATTTATAGCTGTGATGATAGTCTCGCTTTGGCCGACCTTCCAATATCCTGTCTGGAATCTCCAACTGTATCTTTAAAACCTCGTTTTTTGACGGTCTCTACTTGAGACATAAAAAGGTTTAGTTTACAGGCTAGAGCCTCCAGTCAGCCAGCCAGCCAGTCAGTCAGCCAACCAGTCAGTCAGCCAGCCAGCCAGTCAGTCAGCCAGTCAGCCAGCCAGCCAGCCAGTCAGTCAGCCAGCCAGTCAGCCAGCCAGTCAGTCAGTCAGCCAGTCAGTCAGTCAGCCAGTCAGTCAGTCAGCCAACCAGTCAGTCAGCCAGCCAGCCAGTCAGTCAGCCAACCAGTCAGTCAGCCAGCCAGTCAGCCAGTCAGCCAACCAGTCAGTCAGCCAGCCAGTCAGTCAGTCAGCCAGCCAGTCAGTCAGTCAGCCAACCAGTCAGTCAGCCAGCCAGTCAGTCAGTCAGCCAGCCAACCAGTCAGTCAGCCAGTCAGTCAGTCAGCCAACCAGTCAGTCAGCCAGCCAGTCAGTCAGCCAGCCAGTCAGTCAGCCAGCCAGTCAGTCAGCCAACCAGTCAGTCAGCCAGCCAGTCAGCTTTTGAACAAAACCTCATTCCAGTTTTTCATTCTACCAACATCTTAGTTTATATCACAGAGATGACAAGACCACCTCAAAACATGAACCAGGCTTTTAGGAGAGAAACAATATCATGAAAAAAAAAGGCTTCACAGGTACATGGAGACAAACTCCAGCCAACCAGCCAGGAAGCCAGCCAACCAACCAGCCAGGAAGCCAGCCAGCCAGGAAGCCAGCCAACCAACCAGCTAGCCAGCCAGCCAGCCAACGAGTTAGCCAACCAGATAGCTAACCAGCCAGCCAATCAGCCAGGCAGCCATCCAGCCAACCAGCCAGCCAGCCAACAAGCCACCCAACCATGCAACCTGCCAATCAGCCAGCCAACCAGTTAGCCAACCAGCCAGCCAGTCAGTCAGTCAACCAGCCAGCCAGACAGACAGCCGGCCAGCCAGCCAGCCAGCCAGCCAGCCAGCCAGCCAGCCAGCCAGCCAACCAACCAGCCAGCCAGCCAGTCAGCCAACCAGCCAGCCAGTCAGCCAGCCAACTAGCCAGTCAGCCAGCCAACCAGCCAGTCAGCCAGCCAGCCAACCAGCCAGTCAGCCAGCCAACCAGCCAGTCAGCCAGCCAGTCAACCAGCCAGTCAGCCAGCCAACTAGCCAGCCAACCAGCCAGTCAGCCAGCCAACCAGCCAGTCAGCCAGCCAACCAGCCAGTCAGTCAGCCAGCCAGCCAACCAGCCAGTCAGCCAGCCAACTAGCCAGTCAGCCAACCAGCCAGTCAACCAGTCAGTCAGCCAGCCAACCAGCCAGCCAGCCAACCAGCCAGCCAGCCAACCAGCCAGTCAGCCAGCCAACCAGCCAGTCAGCCAGCCAACTAGCCAGTCAGCCAGCCAGCCAACCAGCCAGTCAGCCAGCCAACCAGCCAGTCAGCCAGCCAACTAGCCAGTCAGCCAGCCAGCCAACCAGCCAGTAGCAGCAGGGAATGTTAGATTCTATCTCAGGCCAATAAGGTGTCATTTCAGAACCAGCCAACTCACCACCAGATAAAATAACAGATCAAAGAATTGGTAAAGAAGATTCCAGAACAGGTGCTATTTCTGAATCATTTACAATGGTTCATATGAGTTCAGCAACACGAGCAGGGTAGATGGTAGATCAATACATGAAGTATATGGACATGAAGCAGGGTAGATGGTAGATCAATACATGAAGTATATGGACATGAAGCAGGGTAGATGGTAGATCAATACATGAAGTATATGGACATGAAACCATTGAGTTTACTTCAATTGGTTGTGTTTTATTCTCAGTAAGACAAATTTGCTACACAGATGAGCGGGGCTAGCATTTCAGCACAATGGACAGCTCCGAGCCATTCACTGTTGGAGGAGACGCTGTGTGTGTGTGTGTGTGTGTGTGTGTGTGTGTGTGTGTGTGTGTGTGTGTGGCCTACGCCCGTCCCCGTGTGGCCTTGTCTCTGTGTGTTAATAATGATATCAGATTACATTTCATTAGTTTCTCTGCGGTGGACACCCTAATTGCTCCTGTAGGTCTCTCTGGATAACAGCAGCTAAATGTTAACTGTAAAATGCAACCAGCTCTTCGGTAATGAACCGGAGTGAAATCGCTAAAGAGTCATTGTGTCACACTCTGACCATAGTTTACTTTGTATATTTCTATGTTTTGGTTGGTCAGGGTGTGATCTGAGTGGGCATTCTATGTTACATGTCTAGTTTGTCCAGTTCTATGTTCGGCCTGATATGGTTCTCAATCAGAGGCAGGTGTTCGTCATTGTCTCTGATTGGGAACCATATTTAGGTAGCCTGGGTTTCACTGTGTGTTTGTGGGTGATTGTTCCTGTCTATGTGTTTTCACCAGATAGGCTGTTTAGGTTTTCGTTACGTTCATTACGTTCTTTATTTTGTAGTGTTTGTATTGATTCGTGTTTTACGTTTGTTTATTAAAACATGGATCGCAATCGACACGCTGCATTTTGGTCCGACTCTCCTTCTCATACGGAAAACCGTTACAGAATCACCCACCACAAAAGGACCAAGCAGCGTGTCAACAGGCAGGAGCAGCGCGAGGAGATGCGCAATAAGGATTTCTGGACATGGCTCCATGACTCCTGTCCCTACCCTCCATGACTCCTGGCACCCCTACACTCCATGACTCCTGGTGCCCCTACCCTCCATGACTCCTGGCCTCCCTACCCTCCATGACTCCTGGTGCCCCTACCCTCCATGACTCCTGGTGCCCCTACCCTCCATGACTCCTGGCACTACCCTCTATGACTCCTGGCACCCCTACCCTCCATGACTCCTGGCGCCCCTACCCTCCATGACTCCTGGTGCCCCTACCCTCCATGACTCCTGGCCTCCCTACCCTCCATGACTCCTGGTGCCCCTACCCTCCATGACTCCTGGCGCACCTACCCACCATGACTCCTGGTGCCCCTACCCTCCATGACTCCTGGCGCCCCTACCCTCCATGACTCCTGGCACCCCTACCCTCTATGACTCCTACCGACCCTACCCTCCATGACTCCTGGCACCCCTACCCTCCATGACTCCTGGCCCTACCCTCCATAACTCCTGGTGCCCCTACCCTCCATGACTCCTGGCCCTACCCTCCATGACTCCTGGCCCTACCCTCCATGACTCCTGGCCCTACCCTCCATGACTCCTACCTCCCCTACCCTCCATGACTCCTGGCCCTACCCTCCATGACTCCTGGCACTACCCTCCATGACTCCTGGCCCTACCCTCCATGACTCCTGGCGCCCCTACCCTCCATGACTCCTGGCACCCCTACCCTCCATGACTCCTGTCCCTACCCTCCATGACTCCTGGCACCCCTACACTCCATGACTCCTGGTGCCCCTACCCTCAATGACTCCTGGCCTCCCTACCCTCCATGACTCCTGGTGCCCCTACCCTCCATGACTCCTGGTGCCCCTACCCTCCATGACTCCTGGCACTACCCTCTATGACTCCTGGCACCCCTACCCTCCATGACTCCTGGCGCCCCTACCCTCCATGACTCCTGGTGCCCCTACCCTCCATGACTCCTGGCCTCCCTACCCTCCATGACTCCTGGTGACCCTACCCTCCATGACTCCTGGCGCACCTACCCACCATGATTCCTGGTGCCCCTACCCTCCATGACTCCTGGCGTCCCTACCCTCCATGACTCCTGGCACCCCTACCCTCCATGACTCCTGGCACCCCTACCCTCCATGACTCCTGGCACCCCTACCCTCCATGACTCCTGGCACCCCTACTCTCCATGACTCCTGGCACCCCTACCCTCCATGACTCCTGGTGCCCCTACCCTCCATGACTCCTGGCGCCCCTACCCTCCATGACTCCTGGTGCCCCTACCCTCTATGACTCCTGGCGGCCCCACCCACCATGACTCCTGGCGGCCCCACCCACCATGACTCCTGGTGGCCCTACCCTCCATGACTCCTGGCGGCCTCACCCACCATGACTCCTAGCACCGCTACCCTCCATGACTCCTGGCACCCCTACCCTCCATGACTCCTGGTGGCCCTACCCTCCATGACTCCTGGCACCGCTACCCTCTATGACTCCTGATTCCCCTACCCTCCATGACTCCTGGTGCCCCTACCCTCCATGACTCCTGGCACCCCTACCCTCCATGACTCCTGGCACCCCTACCCTCCATGACTCCTGACACCCCTACCCTCTATGACTCCTGGCGTCCCTACCCTCCATGACTCCTGGCCTCCCTACCCTCTATGACTCCTGGCGCCCCTACCCTCCATGACTCCTGGCACCCCTACCCTCCATGACTCCTGGCACCCCCCCACACCATGACTCCTGGCACCCATACCCTCTGACTCCTAGTGCCCCTACCCTCCATTAATCCTGGCACCCCTACCCTCTATGACTCCTGGTGCCCCTACCCTCCATGACTCCTGGCACTACCCTCCATGACTCCTGGCACTACCCACCATGACTCCTAGTGCCCCTACCCTCTATGACACCTGGTGCCCCTACTCTCCATGACTCCTGGCACCCCTACCCTCCATGACTCCTGGTGCCCCTACCCTCTATGACTCCTAGCACCGCTACTCTCCATGACTCCTGGCACCCCTACCCTCCATGACTCCTGGTGGCCCTACCCTCCATGACTCCTGGCACCGCTACCCTCTATGACTCCTGATTCCCCTACCCTCCATGACTCCTGGCGCCCCTACCCTCCATGACTCCTGGCACCCCTACCCTCCATGACTCCTGGCACCCCAACCCACCATGACTCCTGGTGCCCCTACCCTCCTTGACTCCTGGCACCCCTACCCTCCATGACTCCTGGCACCCCTACCCTCCATGACTCATGGCACCCCTACCCTCCAGGACTCCTGGTGCCCCTACCCTCCATGACTCCTGACACCCCTACCCTCTATGACTCCTGGCGTCCCTACCCTCCATGACTCCTGGCCTCCCTACCCTCTATGACTCCTGGCGCCCCTACCCTCCATGACTCCTGGCACCCCTACCCTCCATGACTCCTGGCACCCCCCCACACCATGACTCCTGGCACCCATACCCTCTGACTCCTAGTGCCCCTACCCTCCATTAATCCTGGCACCCCTACCCTCTATGACTCCTGGTGCCCCTACCCTCCATGACTCCTGGCACTACCCTCCATGACTCCTGGCACTACCCTCCATGACTCATGGTGCCCCCACCCTCCATGACTCCTGGCACCCATACCCTCTGACTCCTAGTGCCCCTACCCTCCATTAATCCTGGCACCCCTACCCTCTATGACCCCTGGTGCCCCTACCCTCCATGACTCCTGGCACTACCCTCCATGACTCATGGTGCCCCCACCCTCCATGACTCCTGGTACCCCTACCCTCCATGACCCCTGGCACTACCCTCCATGACCCCTGGCACTACCCTCCATGACTCCTGGCACTACCCTCCATGACTCATGGTGCCACTACACTCCATGACTCCTGGCACTACCCTCTATGACTCCTAGCGCCCCCTATCCTCCATGACTCCCCCCTCCCCCACCCTCCATGACTCCTGGTACCCCTACCCTCCATGACCCCTGGCACTACCCTCCATGACTCCTGGCACTACCCTCCATGACCCCTGGCGCCCCCTACCCTCCATGACTCCTTGTGCCCCCACCCTCCATGACTCCTTGGCCCCCACCCTCCATGACTCCTGGCAAAGAGGTCTAGAGAAACAGAGATAACCCAGATGATGTAGAGGTTGGGGTTATACAGGTCATCAGAGATGTTTAGAGAAACAGAGACAACCCAGATCATGTGTTGGGGTTATACTGGTCATCAGAGAGGTTTAGAGAAACAGAGATAACCCACATGATGTAGAGGTTGGGGTTATACTGGTCATCAGAGAGGTTTAGAGAAACAGAGATAACCCACATGATGTAGAGGTTGGGGTTATACTGGTCATCAGAGAGGTTTAGAGAAACAGAGATAACCCAGATCATGTGTTGGGGTTATACTGGTCATCAGAGAGGTTTAGAGAAACAGAGATAACCCACATGATGTAGAGGTTGGGGTTATACTGGTCATCAGAGAGGTTTAGAGAAACAGAGATAACCCACATGATGTAGAGGTTGGGGTTTTACTCGTCATCAGAGAGGTTTAGAGAAACAGAGATAACCCACATGATGTGGAGGTTGATCATCGATGTTTCCATTCAACCTGCCTGTCCTGCCTTGAGGAGGCCTTCCCGTTAAGATGACTGGTGCTGACATTTCAGCTCCATGGACAGCGGTCTAGGCACAGTGGTAGAAAAAGTACTCAATTATCAGACTTGAGTAAAAGTAAAGATACCTTATTAGAAAATGACTCAAGTAAAAGTGAAAGTCACCCAGTAAAATACTACTTGAGTAAAAGTCTAAAAGTATTTGGTTTGAAATGTACTTAAGTATCAAAAGTATAATTAGATTATTACTTATATTGAGCAAACCAGACGACAACATTTTAATTTTTAAAATGTTTATTTACGGATAGGCAGGGTCACACTCCAACACTCAGACATCATTTACAAACAAACCACGTGTTTAGTGAGTCCTCCAGATCAGAGGCAGTAGGGATGACCAGGGATGTTCTCTGTTTAGTGAGTCCTCCAGATCAGAGGCAGTAGGGATGACCAGGGAGGTTCTCTGTTTAGTGAGTCCTCCAGATCAGAGGCAGTAGGGATGACCAGGGATGTTCTCTGTTTAGTGAGTCCTCCAGATCAGAGGCAGTAGGGATGACCAGGGATGTTTTCTGTTTAGTGAGTCCTCCAGATCAGAGGCAGTAGAGATGACCAGGGAGGTAATCTGTTTAGTGAGTCCTCCAGATCAGAGGCAGTAGGGATGACCAGGGAGGTTCTCTGTTTAGTGAGTCCTCCAGATCAGAGGCAGTAGGGATGACCAGGGATGTTCTCTGTTTAGTGAGTCCTCCAGATCAGAGGCAGTCCTCTACACTCTAACCACTAGGCTACCTGCCTCCTCTACACTCTAACCACTAGGCTACCTGCCTCCTCTACACTCTAACCACTAGGCTACCTGCCTCCTCTACACTCTAACCACTAGGCTACCTGCCTCCTCTACACTCTAACCACTAGGCTACCTGCCTTCTCTACACTCTAACCACTAGACTACCTGCCGCCCCTACACTCTAACCACTGGGCTACCTGCCTCCTCTACACTCTAACCACTAGGCTACCTGCCTCCTCTACACTCTAACCACTAGGCTACCTGCCTCCTCTACACTCTAACCACTAGGCTACCTGCCTCCTCTACACTCTAACCACTAGGCTACCTGCCTCCTCTACACTCTAACCACTAGACTACCTGCCGCCCCTACACTCTAACCACTAGGTTACCTGCCACCTCTACACTCTAACCACTAGGCTACCTGCCTCCTCTACACTCTAACCACTAGGCTACCTGCCTCCTCTACACTCTAACCACTAGACTACCTGCCTCCTCTACACTCTAACCACTAGGCTACCTGCCTCCTCTACACTCTAACCACTAGGCTACCTGCCTCCTCTACACTCTAACCACTAGGCTACCTGCCTCCTCTACACTCTAACCACTAGGTTACCTGCCACCTCTACACTCTAACCACTAGGCTACCTGCCTCCTCTACACTCTAACCACTAGACTACCTGCCTCCTCTAACCACTAGACTACCTGCCTCCTCTACACTCTAACCACTAGGCTACCTGCCTCCTCTACACTCTAACCACTAGGCTACCTGCCTCCTCTACACTCTAACCACTAGACTACCTGCCTCCTCTACACTCTAACCACTAGGCTACCTGCCTCCTCTACACTCTAACCACTAGACTACCTGCCTCCTCTACACTCTAACCACTAGACTACCTGCCTCCTCTACACTCTAACCACTAGACTACCTGCCTCCCCTACACTCTAACCACTAGGCTACCTGCCTCCTCTACACTCTAACCACTAGGCTACCTGCCTCCTCTACACTCTAACCACTAGGCTACCTGCCTCCTCTACACTCTAACCACTAGGCTACCTGCCTCCTCTACACTCTAACCACTAGGCTACCTGCCTCCTCTACACTCTAACCACTAGGCTACCTGCCTCCTCTACACTCTAACCACTAGGCTACCTGCCTCCTCTACACTCTAACCACTAGACTACCTGCCTCCTCTACACTCTAACCACTAGGCTCCCTGCCTCTATACTCTAACCACTAGGCTACCTGCCTCCCCTACACTCTAACCACTAGGCTACCTGCCTCCTCTACACTCTAACCACTAGACTACCTGCCTCCTCTACACTCTAACCACTAGGCTACCTGCCTCCTCTACACTTTAACCACTAGGCTACCTGCCACCTCTACACTCTAACCACTAGGCTACCTGCCTCCTCTACACTCTAACCACTAGACTACCTGCCTCCTCTACACTCTAACCACTAGGCTACCTGCCTCTACACTCTAACCACTAGGCTCCCTGCCTCCTCTACACTCTAACCACTAGGCTACCTGCCTCCTCTACACTCTAACCACTAGGCTACCTGCCTCTACACTCTAACCACTAGGCTCCCTGCCTCTACACTCTAACAACCTCCCGCTCTGACAGAAGGAGAGCATTAACAGTCAGTCCTAGTGAAATGTTTATACCCTCCCAGGAAGCTCTCTGCTCGGCACGACGGAAAACACTCCCTTGTTCTTAATGGAAAAGGAGTGCACTATACTATAGGGTGCCATTTGTGACGGGGCCCTTTATTCTGCATCAATAAAACAACGTGTCTTCAGAGGAAACGGCTTCAAAACGCTTCACAAAACGCTGACAAACAGAAGGAACAGGAATATTCACAAACAGAAGGAACAGGAATATTCACAAACAGAAGGAACAGGAATATTTGCATTCAACAACAAACAAACACAGAGAAAATGTACTTCTGTTGCAACTAAACGGTAAACTCACTCTTTACCTCAACTAAACGGTAAACTCACTCTTTACCTCAACTAAACGGTAAACTCACTCTTTACCTCAACTAAATGGTAAACTCACTCTTTACCTCAACTAAACGGTAAACTCACTCTTTACCTCAACTAAACGGTAAACTCACTCTTTACCTCAACTAAACGGTAAACTCACTCTTTACCTCAACTAAACGGTAAACTCACTCTTTACCTCAACTAAACGGTAAACTCACTCTTTACCTCAACTAAACGGTAAACTCACTCTTTACCTCAACTAAACGGTAAACTCACTCTTTACCTCAACTAAACGGTAAACTCACTCTTTACCTCAACTAAACGGTAAACTCACTCTTTACCTCAACTAAACGGTAAACTCACTCTTTACCTCAACTAAACGGTAAACTCACTCTTTACCTCAACTAAACGGTAAACTCACTCTTTACCTCAACTAAACGGTAAACTCACTCTTTACCTCAACTAAACGGTAAACTCACTCTTTACCTCAACTAAACGGTAAACTCACTCTTTACCTCAACTAAACGGTAAACTCACTCTTTACCTCAACTAAACGGTAAACTCACTCTTTACCTCAACTAAACGGTAAACTCACTCTTTACCTCAACTAAACGGTAAACTCACTCTTTACCTCAACTAAACGGTAAACTCACTCTTTACCTCAACTAAATGGTAAACTCACTCTTTACCTCAACTAAACGGTAAACTCACTCTTTACCTCAACTAAACGGTAAACTCACTCTTTACCTCAACTAAACGGTAAACTCACTCTTTACCTCAACTAAACGGTAAACTCACTCTTTACCTCAACTAAACAGTAAACTCACTCTTTACCTCAACTAAACGGTAAACTCACTCTTTTGCAGAAGTTTCTTACCTTCAATTGGCTTTAACCTGATTTCTAGTTTTTTTTTTCTGCACTGACTGTGGCTTCAACCAGACGACGTGGAAACGATGTCTGAAAGTATCTATGGCAACCATACAGGCTTAAAAGGCCCTTGAGGCCAGGAGCAGGTTGAGGTAAATGAAAGAACAGACTTTACTTTACCTATAAATAACACTTTAGTAGCAGGCGGGCGGCAGACTTCTCTCTCCCTCTGTCTCCAAGCCCTCTTCCTCTGTCTCCAAGCCCTCTCCCTCTGTCTCCGAGCCCTCTCCCTCTGTCTCCAAGCCCTCTCCTTCTGTCTCCAAGCCCTCTCCCTCTGTCTCCAAGCCCTTTCCCTCTGTCTCCGAGCCCTCTCCCTCTGTCTCCGAGCCCTCTCCCTCTGTCTCCGAGCCCTCTCCCTCTGTCTCCGAGCCCTCTCCCTCTGTCTCCGAGCCCTCTCCCTCTGTCTCCGAGCCCTCTCCCTCTGTCTCCGAGCCCTCTCCCTCTGTCTCCGAGCCCTCTCCCTCTGTCTCCGAGCCCTCTCCCTCTGTCTCCGAGCCCTCTCCCTCTGTCTCCGAGCCCTCTCCCTCTGTCTCCGAGCCCTCTCCCTCTGTCTCCGAGCCCTCTCCCTCTGTCTCCGAGCCCTCTCCCTCTGTCTCCGAGCCCTCTCCCTCTGTCTCCGAGCCCTCTCCCTCTGTCTCCGAGCCCTCTCCCTCTGTCTCCGAGCCCTCTCCCTCTGTCTCCGAGCCCTCTCCCTCTGTCTCCGAGCCCTCTCCCTCTGTCTCCGAGCCCTCTCCCTCTGTCTCCGAGCCCTCTCCCTCTGTCTCCAAGCCCTCTCCCTCTGTCTCCAAGCCCTCTCCCTCTGTCTCCAAGCCTTCTCCCTCTGTCTCCAAGCCCTCTCCCTCTGTCTCCAAGCCCTCTCCCTCTGTCTCCAAGCCCTCTCCCTCTGTCTCCAAGCCCTCTCCCTCTGTCTCCAAGCCCTCTCCCTCTGTCTCCAAGCCCTCTCCCTCTGTCTCCAAGCCCTCTCCCTCTGTCTCCAAGCCCTCTCCCTCTGTCTCCAAGCCCTCTCCCTCTGTCTCCAAGCCTTCTCCCTCTGTCTCCAAGCCCTCTCCCTCTGTCTCCAAGCCCTCTCCCTCTGTCTCCAAGCCCTCTCCCTCTGTCTCCAAGCCCTCTCCCTGTGTCTCCAAGCCCTCTCCCTCTGTCTCCAAGCCCTCTCCCTTTCAGCTCAGAGAAGTGATTCAGGTTGAGCCTGTACTCTGCTGTCACAGACCGTGTGGTCTTCATTGAGTGGTGAGGGACTCCAAGAGGACTACCTGTGCTGCTGTACAAAACACTCAAGACAAGATATCCTCCCCCTCCTCCTCCTCCTCTCTCTGTCTCTCTCTCTCTCTTTCTCTCTCTCTCTCTGTCTCAATCACCCTCTTCTCCACAATAGAGTGAGGTAGACTAAGTGAGAGAGAGGGGGGGGGGAGAGAGGGAGGAGATAGAGAGAGGGGAGAAGTAGAGAGAGAGGCTGATGGGAGAGGTAGAGAGAGTGAGAGTGAGGGGACAGGTAAAGAGAGAGAGAGAGGTAGAGAGAGAGAGAGAGGGGGGACAGGTAAAGAGAGAGAGAGAGTGAGAGAGAGAGAGAGTGAGAGAGAGAGAGAGAGAGAGAGAGAGAGAGAGAGAGAGAGAGAGAGAGAGAGAGAGAGAGAGAGAGAGAGAGAGAGAGAGAGAGAGAGAGAGAGAGAGAGAGAGAGAGAGAGAGAGAGAGAGAGAGAGAGAGAGAGAGAGAGAGAGAGAGAGAGAGAGAGAGAGAGAGAGGTGAAAGGGAGGTGTAAAGGTCTGACCTGTAGAGGTTTAAATCTCATCTCTCCCTCTCCTCTTCCTCTATATCTTCCTTCTATAGAGGTGATATCCTGTTGCTCTTTAAGCTGAGAAGGTACATCAATAAAAGCACAACCAGTCACTCACCCCTCCTGTGGGCACAATCGATCCAGGACACAGGGGAGGGAGGAGGAGAGAGAGGGGAGGGAGGAGGAGAGAGAGGGGAGGGAGGAGGAGAGAGAGGGGAGGGAGGAGGAGAGAGAGGGGAGGGAGGAGGAGAGAGAGGGGAGGGAGGAGGAGAGAGAGGGGAGGGAGGAGGAGAGAGAAGGGAGGGAGGAGGAGAGAGAGGGGGAGGGAGGAGGAGAGAGAAGGGAGGGAGGAGGAGAGAGAGGGGAGGGAGGAGGAGAGAGAGGGGAGGGAGGAGGAGAGAGAAGGGAGGGAGGAGGAGAGAGAAGGGAGGGAGGAGGAGAGAGAGGGGAAGGAGGAGGAGAGAGAGGGGAGGGGAGGAGAGAGAGGGGAGGGAGGAGGAGAGAGAGGGGAGGGAGGAGGAGAGAGAGGGGAGGGAGGAGGAGAGAGAAGGGAGGGAGGAGGAGAGAGAAGGGAGGGAGGAGGAGAGAGAGGGGAGGGAGGAGGAGAGAGAGGGGAGGGAGGAGGAGAGAGAAGGGAGGGAGGAGGAGAGAGAAGGGAGGGAGGAGGAGAGAGAGGGGAGGGAGGAGGAGAGAGAAGGGAGGGAGGAGGAGAGAGAGGGGAGGGAGGAGGAGAGAGAGGGGAGGGAGGCCCAGTGTTGAGATTTTGGTATTGAATTCTAGCCATGACGTCTGAGGAGCAGCAGCAGAGAGAGGAGGAGAGAGGGGAGAGGGGAGGAGAGAGGAGAGGAGCAAGAGAGAGGAGGCGAAAGGAGAGAGGAGAGGAGCAGGAGAGAGAGGAGGAGAGAGGACGTAAAGGGAGATGGTAGGAGGTGGTAAAGGGAGATGGTAGGAGGTGGTAAAGGGAGATGGTAGGAGGTGGTAAAGGGAGATGGTAGGAGGTGGTAAAGGGAGATGGTAGGAGGTGGTAAAGGGAGGTGGTAGAAGGTGGTAAAGGGAGATGGTAGGAGATGGTAGGAGGTGGTAAAGGGAGATGGTAGGAGGTGGTAAAGGGAGATGGTAGGAGGTGGTAATGGGAGATGGTAGGAGGTGGTAGGAGGTGGTAAAGGGAGGTGGTAGGAGGTGGTAGGAGATGGTAAAGGGAGATGGTAGGAGGTGGTAGGAGGTGGTAAAGGGAGGTGGTAAAGGGAGGTGGTAAAGGGAGATGGTAGGAGGTGGTAAAGGGAGATGGTAGGAGGTGGTAGGAGGTGGTAAAGGGAGATGGTAGGAGGTGGTAGGAGGTGGTAAAGGGAGATGGTAGGAGGTGGTAAAGGGAGATGGTAGGAGGTGGTAAAGGGAGATGGTAGGAGGTGGTAAAGGGAGATGGTAGGAGATGGTAGGAGGTGGTAAAGGGAGATGGTAGGAGGTGGTAAAGGGAGATGGTAGGAGGTGGTAGGAGGTGGTAAAGGGAGGTGGTAGGAGGTGGTAGGAGATGGTAAAGGGAGATGGTAGGAGGTGGTAGGAGGTGGTAAAGGGAGGTGGTAAAGGGAGGTGGTAAAGGGAGATGGTAGGAGGTGGTAAAGGGAGATGGTAGGAGGTGGTAGGAGGTGGTAAAGGGAGATGGTAGGAGATGGTAGGAGGTGGTAAAGGGAGATGGTAGGAGGTGGTAAAGGGAGATGGTAGGAGGTGGTAAAGGGAGATGGTAGGAGGTGGTAAAGGGAGATGGTAGGAGGTGGTAAAGGGAGATGGTAGGAGGTGGTAGAGGGAGATGGTAAAGGGAGATGGTAGAAGGTGGTAAAGGGAGGTGGTAGGAGGTGGTAAAGGGAGATGGTAGGAGGTGGTAAAGGGAGATGGTAGGAGGTGGTAAAGGGAGATGGTAGGAGATGGTAGGAGGTGGTAAAGGGAGATGGTAGGAGGTGGTAAAGGGAGGTGGTAAAGGGAGGTGGTAAAGGGAGGTGGTAAAGGGAGATGGTAGGAGGTGGTAAAGGGAGATGGTAGGAGGTGGTAGGAGGTGGTAAAGGGAGATGGTAGGAGATGGTAGGAGGTGGTAAAGGGAGATGGTAGGAGGTGGTAAAGGGAGATGGTAGGAGGTGGTAAAGGGAGATGGTAGGAGGTGGTAAAGGGAGATGGTAGGAGGTGGTAAAGGGAGATGGTAGGAGGTGGTAAAGGGAGATGGTAAAGGGAGATGGTAGAAGGTGGTAAAGGGAGGTGGTAGGAGGTGGTAAAGGGAGATGGTAGGAGGTGGTAAAGGGAGATGGTAGGAGGTGGTAAAGGGAGATGGTAGGAGATGGTAGGAGGTGGTAAAGGGAGATGGTAGGAGGTGGTAAAGGGAGGTGGTAGGAGGTGGTAAAGGGAGATGGTAGGAGGTGGTAAAGGGAGATGGTAGGAGGTGGTAAAGGGAGATGGTAGGAGATGGTAGGAGGTGGTAAAGGGAGATGGTAGGAGGTGGTAAAGGGAGATGGTAGGAGGTGGTAGGAGGTGGTAGGAGGTGGTAGGAGGTGGTAAAGGGAGGTGGTAGGAGGTGGTAGGAGATGGTAAAGGGAGATGGTAGGAGGTGGTAGGAGGTGGTAAAGGGAGGTGGTAAAGGGAGGTGGTAAAGGGAGATGGTAGGAGGTGGTAAAGGGAGATGGTAGGAGGTGGTAGGAGGTGGTAAAGGGAGATGGTAGGAGGTGGTAGGAGGTGGTAAAGGGAGATGGTAGGAGGTGGTAAAGGGAGATGGTAGGAGGTGGTAAAGGGAGATGGTAGGAGGTGGTAAAGGGAGATGGTAGGAGATGGTAGGAGGTGGTAAAGGGAGATGGTAGGAGGTGGTAAAGGGAGATGGTAGGAGGTGGTAGGAGGTGGTAAAGGGAGGTGGTAGGAGGTGGTAGGAGATGGTAAAGGGAGATGGTAGGAGGTGGTAGGAGGTGGTAAAGGGAGGTGGTAAAGGGAGGTGGTAAAGGGAGATGGTAGGAGGTGGTAAAGGGAGATGGTAGGAGGTGGTAGGAGGTGGTAAAGGGAGATGGTAGGAGATGGTAGGAGGTGGTAAAGGGAGATGGTAGGAGGTGGTAAAGGGAGATGGTAGGAGGTGGTAAAGGGAGATGGTAGGAGGTGGTAAAGGGAGATGGTAGGAGGTGGTAAAGGGAGATGGTAGGAGGTGGTAAAGGGAGATGGTAAAGGGAGATGGTAGAAGGTGGTAAAGGGAGGTGGTAGGAGGTGGTAAAGGGAGATGGTAGGAGGTGGTAAAGGGAGATGGTAGGAGGTGGTAAAGGGAGATGGTAGGAGATGGTAGGAGGTGGTAAAGGGAGATGGTAGGAGGTGGTAGGAGGTGGTAAAGGGAGGTGGTAAAGGGAGGTGGTAAAGGGAGATGGTAGGAGGTGGTAAAGGGAGATGGTAGGAGGTGGTAGGAGGTGGTAAAGGGAGATGGTAGGAGATGGTAGGAGGTGGTAAAGGGAGATGGTAGGAGGTGGTAAAGGGAGATGGTAGGAGGTGGTAAAGGGAGATGGTAGGAGGTGGTAAAGGGAGATGGTAGGAGGTGGTAAAGGGAGATGGTAGGAGGTGGTAAAGGGAGATGGTAAAGGGAGATGGTAGAAGGTGGTAAAGGGAGGTGGTAGGAGGTGGTAAAGGGAGATGGTAGGAGGTGGTAAAGGGAGATGGTAGGAGGTGGTAAAGGGAGATGGTAGGAGATGGTAGGAGGTGGTAAAGGGAGATGGTAGGAGGTGGTAAAGGGAGGTGGTAGGAGGTGGTAAAGGGAGATGGTAGGAGGTGGTAAAGGGAGATGGTAGGAGGTGGTAAAGGGAGATGGTAGGAGATGGTAGGAGGTGGTAAAGGGAGATGGTAGGAGGTGGTAAAGGGAGATGGTAGGAGGTGGTAGGAGGTGGTAAAGGGAGGTGGTAGGAGGTGGTAGGAGATGGTAAAGGGAGATGGTAGGAGGTGGTAGGAGGTGGTAAAGGGAGGTGGTAAAGGGAGGTGGTAAAGGGAGATGGTAGGAGGTGGTAAAGGGAGATGGTAGGAGGTGGTAGGAGGTGGTAAAGGGAGATGGTAGGAGGTGGTAGGAGGTGGTAAAGGGAGATGGTAGGAGGTGGTAAAGGGAGATGGTAGGAGGTGGTAAAGGGAGATGGTAGGAGGTGGTAAAGGGAGATGGTAGGAGATGGTAGGAGGTGGTAAAGGGAGATGGTAGGAGGTGGTAAAGGGAGATGGTAGGAGGTGGTAGGAGGTGGTAAAGGGAGGTGGTAGGAGGTGGTAGGAGATGGTAAAGGGAGATGGTAGGAGGTGGTAGGAGGTGGTAAAGGGAGGTGGTAAAGGGAGGTGGTAAAGGGAGATGGTAGGAGGTGGTAAAGGGAGATGGTAGGAGGTGGTAAAGGGAGATGGTAGGAGATGGTAAAGGGAGATGGTAGGAGGTGGTAAAGGGAGATGGTAGGAGGTGGTAATGGGAGATGGTAGGAGATGGTAGAAGGTGGTAAAGGGAGATGGTAGGAGGTGGTAAAGGGAGATGGTAGGAGGTGGTAAAGGGAGGTGGTAAAGGGAGATGGTAGGAGGTGGTAAAGGGAGATGGTAGGAGGTGGTAAAGGGAGATGGTAGGAGATGGTAAAGGGAGATGGTAGGAGGTGGTAAAGGGAGATGGTAGGAGGTGGTAATGGGAGATGGTAGGAGATGGTAGAAGGTGGTAAAGGGAGATGGTAGGAGGTGGTAAAGGGAGATGGTAGGAGGTGGTAAAGGGAGGTGGTAAAGGGAGATGGTAGGAGGTGGTCGGAGGTGGTAGGAGGTGGTAAAGGGAGATGGTAGGAGGTGGTAGGAGGTGGTAAAGGGAGATGGTAGGAGGTGGTAAAGGGAGATGGTAGGAGATGGTAGGAGGTGGTAAAGGGAGATGGTAGGAGGTGGTAAAGGGAGGTGGTAAAGGGAGATGGTAGGAGGTGGTAGGAGGTGGTAAAGGGAGATGGTAGGAGGTGGTAGGAGGTGGTAAAGGGAGATGGTAGGAGATGGTAAATGGAGATGGTAGAAGATGGTAGGAGGTGGTAAAGGGAGATGGTAGGAGGTGGTAAAGGGAGATGGTAGGAGGTGGTAAAGGGAGGTGGTAGGAGGTGGTAGGAGGTGGTAAAGGGAGATGGTAGGAGGTGGTAAAGGGAGGTGGTAAAGGGAGATGGTAGGAGATGGTAGGAGATGGTAGGAGGTGTTAAAGGTAGGTGGTAAAGGGAGATGGTAGGACATGGTAAAGGGAGGTGGTAAAGGGAGGTGGTAGGAGGTGGTAAAGGGAGATGGTAGGAGGTGGTAAAGGGAGGTGGTAAAGGGAGATGGTAGGAGGTGGTAGGAGGTGGTAAAGGGAGATGGTAGGAGGTGGTAAAGGGAGATGGTAGGAGGTGGTAAAGGGAGATGGTAGGAGGTGGTAAAGGGAGATGGTAGGAGGTGGTAAAGGGAGATGGTAAAGGGAGGTGGTAGGAGGTGGTAGGAGGTGGTAAAGGGAGATGGTAGGAGGTGGTAAAGGGAGATGGTAGGAGATTGTAAAGGGAGATGGTAGGAGATGGTAAAGGGAGATGGTAGGAGGTGGTAAAGGGAGATGGTAGGAGGTGGTAAAGGGAGGTGGTAGGAGGTGGTAAAGGGAGATGGTAGGAGGTGGTAAAGGGAGATGGTAGGAGGTGGTAAAGGGAGATGGTAGGAGGTGGTAAAGGGAGATGGTAGGAGGTGGTAAAGGGAGATGGTAGGAGGTGGTAAAGGGAGATGGTAAAGGGAGATGGTAGGAGGTGGTAAAGGGAGGTGGTAAAGGGAGATGGTAGGAGGTGGTAGGAGGTGGTAAAGGGAGATGGTAGGAGGTGGTAGGAGGTGGTAAAGGGAGATGGTAGGAGGTGGTAAAGGGAGATGGTAGGAGGTGGTAAAGGGAGATGGTAGGAGATGGTAAAGGGAGATGGTAAAGGGAGATGGTAGGAGGTGGTAAAGGGAGATGGTAGGAGGTAGTAAAGGGAGGCGGTAAAGGGAGATGGTAGGAGGTGGTAAAGGGAGATGGTAGGAGGTGGTAAAGGGAGATGGTAGGAGGTGGTAAAGGGAGGTGGTAAAGGGAGATGCTAGGAGATGGTAAAGGGAGGTAGTAGGAGGTAGTAAAGGGAGGTGGTAAAGGGAGGTGGTAGGAGGTGGTAAAGGGAGGTGGTAGGAGGTGGTAAAGGGAGATGGTAGGAGGTGGTAAAGGGAGATGGTAGGAGGTGGTAAAGGGAGATGGTAGGAGGTGGTAAAGGGAGATGGTAGGAGGTGGTAAAGGGAGATGGTAGGAGATGGTAGGAGGTGGTAAAGGGAGATGGTAGGAGGTGGTAAAGGGAGGTGGTAAAGGGAGATGGTAGGAGGTGGTAGGAGGTGGTAAAGGGAGGTGGTAGGAGGTGGTAAAGGGAGATGGTAGGAGATGGTAAATGGAGATGGTAGAAGATGGTAGGAGGTGGTAAAGGGAGATGGTAGGAGGTGGTAAAGGGAGATGGTAGGAGGTGGTAAAGGGAGATGGTAGGAGGTGGTAGGAGGTGGTAAAGGGAGATGGTAGGAGGTGGTAAAGGGAGGTGGTAAAGGGAGATGGTAGGAGATGGTAGGAGATGGTAGGACATGGTAAAGGGAGGTGGTAAAGGGAGGTGGTAGGAGGTGGTAAAGGGAGATGGTAGGAGGTGGTAAAGGGAGGTGGTAAAGGGATATGGTAGGAGGTGGTAGGAGGTGGTAAAGGGAGATGGTAGGAGGTGGTAAAGGGAGATGGTAGGAGGTGGTAAAGGGAGATGGTAGGAGGTGGTAAAGGGAGATGGTAGGAGGTGGTAAAGGGAGATGGTAGGAGATGGTAAAGGGAGATGGTAGGAGGTGGTAAAGGGAGATGGTAGGAGGTGGTAAAGGGAGATGGTAGGAGAGGTGGTAGGAGGTGGTAAAGGGAGATGGTAGGAGGTGGTAAAGGGAGGTGGTAAAGGGAGATGGTAGGAGGTGGTAGGAGGTGGTAAAGGGAGATGGTAGGAGGTGGTAGGAGGTGGTAAAGGGAGATGGTAGGAGGTGGTAAAGGGAGATGGTAGGAGGTGGTAAAGGGAGATGGTAAAGGGAGATGGTAGGAGGTGGTAAAGGGAGGTGGTAAAGGGAGATGGTAGGAGGTGGTAGGAGGTGGTAAAGGGAGATGGTAGGAGGTGGTAGGAGGTGGTAAAGGGAGATGGTAGGAGGTGGTAAAGGGAGATGGTAGGAGGTGGTAAAGGGAGATGGTAGGAGGTGGTAAAGGGAGATGGTAGAGGGAGATGGTAGGAGGTGGTAAAGGGAGATGGTAGGAGGTAGTAAAGGGAGGCGGTAAAGGGAGATGGTAGGAGGTGGTAAAGGGAGATGGTAGGAGGTGGTAAAGGGAGATGGTAGGAGGTGGTAAAGGGAGATGGTAGGAGATGGTAGGAGGTGGTAAAGGGAGATGTTAGGAGGTGGTAAAGGGAGATGGTAGGAGGTGGTAAAGGGAGATGGTAGGAGGTGGTAAAGGGAGATGGTAGGAGATGGTAGGAGGTGGTAAAGGGAGATGTTAGGAGGTGGTAAAGGGAGGTGGTAAAGGGAGATGGTAGGAGGTGGTAGGAGGTGGTAAAGGGAGATGGTAGGAGGTGGTAGGAGGTGGTAAAGGGAGATGGTAGGAGGTGGTAAAGGGAGATGGTAGGAGGTGGTAAAGGGAGATGGTAGGAGGTGGTAGGAGGTGGTAAAGGGAGATGGTAGGAGGTGGTAAAGGGAGGTGGTAAGAGGTGGTGTGAGGTGGTAAAGGGAGATGGTAGGAGGTGGTAAAGGGAGGTGGTAAAGGGAGATGGTAGGAGATGGTAGGAGATGGTAGGACATGGTAAAGGGAGGTGGTAAAGGGAGGTGGTAGGAGGTGGTAAAGGGAGATGGTAGGAGGTGGTAAAGGGAGGTGGTAAAGGGATATGGTAGGAGGTGGTAGGAGGTGGTAAAGGGAGATGGTAGGAGGTGGTAAAGGGAGATGGTAGGAGGTGGTAAAGGGAGATGGTAGGAGGTGGTAAAGGGAGATGGTAGGAGGTGGTAAAGGGAGATGGTAGGAGATGGTAAAGGGAGATGGTAGGAGGTGGTAAAGGGAGATGGTAGGAGGTGGTAAAGGGAGATGGTAGGAGAGGTGGTAGGAGGTGGTAAAGGGAGATGGTAGGAGGTGGTAAAGGGAGGTGGTAAAGGGAGGTGGTAGGAGGTGGTAAAGGGAGAAGGTAGGAGGTGGTAGGAGGTGGTAAAGAGAGATGGTAGGAGGTGGTAAAGGGAGATGGTAGGAGGTGGTAAAGGGAGATGGTAGGAGGTGGTAAAGGGAGATGGTAAAGGGAGATGGTAGGAGGTGGTAAAGGGAGATGGTAGGAGGTAGTAAAGGGAGGCGGTAAAGGGAGATGGTAGGAGGTGGTAAAGGGAGATGGTAGGAGGTGGTAAAGGGAGGTGGTAAAGGGAGATGCTAGGAGATGGTAAAGGGAGGTAGTAGGAGGTAGTAAAGGGAGGTGGTAAAGGGAGGTGGTAGGACGTGGTAAAGGGAGGTGGTAGGAGGTGGTAAAGGGAGATGGTAGGAGGTGGTAAAGGGAGATGGTAGGAGGTGGTAAAGGGAGATGGTAGGAGGTGGTAAAGGGAGATGGTAGGAGGTGGTAAAGGGAGATGGTAGGAGAGGTGGTAGGAGGTGGTAAAGGGAGATGGTAGGAGGTGGTAAAGGGAGGTGGTAAAGGGAGATGGTAGGAGGTGGTAGGAGGTGGTAAAGGGAGATGGTAGGAGGTGGTAGGAGGTGGTAAAGGGAGATGGTAGGAGGTGGTAAAGGGAGATGGTAGAAGATGGTAGGAGGTGGTAAAGGGAGATGGTAGGAGGTGGTAAAGGGAGATGGTAGGAGGTGGTAAAGGGAGATGGTAGGAGGTGGTAGGAGGTGGTAAAGGGAGATGGTAGGAGGTGGTAAAGGGAGGTGGTAAGAGGTGGTGTGAGGTGGTAAAGGGAGATGGTAGGAGGTGGTAAAGGGAGGTGGTAAAGGGAGATGGTAGGAGATGGTAGGAGATGGTAGGACATGGTAAAGGGAGGTGGTAAAGGGAGGTGGTAGGAGGTGGTAAAGGGAGATGGTAGGAGGTGGTAAAGGGAGGTGGTAAAGGGATATGGTAGGAGGTGGTAGGAGGTGGTAAAGGGAGATGGTAGGAGGTGGTAAAGGGAGATGGTAGGAGGTGGTAAAGGGAGATGGTAGGAGGTGGTAAAGGGAGATGGTAGGAGGTGGTAAAGGGAGATGGTAGGAGATGGTAAAGGGAGATGGTAGGAAGTGGTAAAGGGAGATGGTAGGAGGTGGTAAAGGGAGATGGTAGGAGGTGGTAAAGGGAGGTGGTAAAGGGAGATGGTAGGAGGTGGTAGGAGGTGGTAAAGGGAGATGGTAGGAGGTGGTAAAGGGAGATGGTAGGAGGTGGTAAAGGGAGATGGTAGGAGGTGGTAAAGGGAGATGGTAGGAGGTGGTAAAGGGAGATGGTAAAGGGAGATGGTAGGAGGTGGTAAAGGGAGATGGTAGGAGGTAGTAAAGGGAGGTGGTAAAGGGAGATGGTAGGAGGTGGTAAAGGGAGATGGTAGGAGGTGGTAAAGGGAGATGGTAGGAGGTGGTAAAGGGAGATGGTAGGAGGTGGTAAAGGGAGGTGGTAAAGGGAGATGGTAGGAGATGGTAAAGGGAGGTGGTAGGAGGTAGTAAAGGGAGGTGGTAGGAGGTGGTAAAGGGAGGTGGTAGGAGGTGGTAAAGGGAGATGGTAGGAGGTGGTAAAGGGAGATGGTAGGAGGTGGTAAAGGGAGATGGTAGGAGGTGGTAAAGGGAGATGGTAGGAGGTGGTAATGGGAGATGGTAGGAGATGGTAGGAGGTGGTAAAGGGAGATGGTAGGAGGTAGTAAAGGGAGATGGTAGGAGGTGGTAAAGGGAGATGGTAGGAGGTGGTAAAGGGAGGTGGTAGGAGGTGGTAAAGGGAGATGGTAGGAGGTGGTAAAGGGAGGTGGTAAAGGGAGATGGTAGGAGGTGGTAGGAGGTGGTAGGAGGTGGTAAAGGGAGATGGTAGGAGGTGGTAGGAGGTGGTAAAGGGAGATGGTATGAGGTGGTAAAGGGAGAAGGTAGGAGATGGTAGGAGGTGGTAAAGGGAGATGGTAGGAGGTGGTAAAGGGAGGTGGTAAAGGGAGATGGTAGGAGGTGGTAGGAGGTGGTAGGAGGTGGTAAAGGGAGATGGTAGGAGGTGGTAGGAGGTGGTAAAGGGAGATGGTAGGAGATGGTAAATGGAGATGGTAGGAGATGGTAGGAGGTGGTAAAGGGAGATGGTAGGAGGTGGTAAAGTGAGGTGGTAGGAGGTGGTAAAGGGAGATGGTAGGAGGTGGTAGGAGGTGGTAAAGGGAGATGGTAGGAGGTGGTAAAGGGAGGTGGTAGGAGGTGGTAGGAGGTGGTAAAGGGAGATGGTAGGAGGTGGTAAAGGGAGGTGGTAAAGGGAGATGGTAGGAGGTGGTAGGAGATGGTAGGAGGTGTTAAAGGTAGGTGGTAAAGGGAGATGGTAGGAGAGGGTAGGAGGTGGTAAAGGGAGAAGGTAGGAGGTGGTAAAGGGAGATGGTAGGAGGTGGTAAAGGGAGATGGTAGGAGGTGGTAAAGGGAGATGGTACAAGGAGGTGGTAGGAGGTGGTAGGAGGTGGTAAAGGGAGATGGTAGGAGGTGGTAAAGGGAGATGGTAGGAGGTGGTAAAGGGAGATGGTAGGAGGTGGTAAAGGGAGGTGGTAAAGGGAGATGGTAGGAGGTGGTAAAGGGAGGTGGTAGGAGGTGGTAAAGGGAGATGGTAGGAGGTGGTAAAGGGAGGTGGTAAAGGGAGATGGTAAAGGGAGATGGTAGGAGGTGGTAGGAGGTGGTAAAGGGAGATGGTAGGAGTTGGTAAAGGGAGATGGTAAAGGGAGGTGGTAGGAGGTGGTAAAGGGAGATGGTAGGAGGTGGTAAAGGGAGATGGTAGGAGGTAGTAAAGGGAGGTGGTAAAGGGAGATGGTAGGAGGTGGTAAAGGGAGATGGTAGGAGGTGGTAAAGGGAGATGGTAGGAGGTGGTAAAGGGAGATGGTAGGAGATGGTAGGAGGTGGTAAAGGGAGATGTTAGGAGGTGGTAAAGGGAGGTGGTAAAGGGAGATGGTAGGAGGTGGTAGGAGGTGGTAAAGGGAGATGGTAGGAGGTGGTAGGAGGTGGTAAAGGGAGATGGTAGGAGGTGGTAAAGGGAGATGGTAGGAGGTGGTAAAGGGAGATGGTAGGAGGTGGTAGGAGGTGGTAATGGGAGATGGTAGGTGGTGGTAAAGGGAGGTGGTAAGAGGTGGTGTGAGGTGGTAAAGGGAGATGGTAGGAGGTGGTAAAGGGAGGTGGTAAAGGGAGATGGTAGGAGATGGTAGGAGATGGTAGGACATGGTAAAGGGAGGTGGTAAAGGGAGGTGGTAGGAGGTGGTAAAGGGAGATGGTAGGAGGTGGTAAAGGGAGGTGGTAAAGGGATATGGTAGGAGGTGGTAGGAGGTGGTAAAGGGAGATGGTAGGAGGTGGTAAAGGGAGATGGTAGGAGGTGGTAAAGGGAGATGGTAGGAGGTGGTAAAGGGAGATGGTAGGAGGTGGTAAAGGGAGATGGTAGGAGATGGTAAAGGGAGATGGTAGGAGGTGGTAAAGGGAGATGGTAGGAGGTGGTAAAGGGAGATGGTAGGAGAGGTGGTAGGAGGTGGTAAAGGGAGATGGTAGGAGGTGGTAAAGGGAGGTGGTAAAGGGAGGTGGTAGGAGGTGGTAAAGGGAGAAGGTAGGAGGTGGTAGGAGGTGGTAAAGAGAGATGGTAGGAGGTGGTAAAGGGAGATGGTAGGAGGTGGTAAAGGGAGATGGTAGGAGGTGGTAAAGGGAGATGGTAAAGGGAGATGGTAGGAGGTGGTAAAGGGAGATGGTAGGAGGTAGTAAAGGGAGGCGGTAAAGGGAGATGGTAGGAGGTGGTAAAGGGAGATGGTAGGAGGTGGTAAAGGGAGGTGGTAAAGGGAGATGCTAGGAGATGGTAAAGGGAGGTAGTAGGAGGTAGTAAAGGGAGGTGGTAAAGGGAGGTGGTAGGACGTGGTAAAGGGAGGTGGTAGGAGGTGGTAAAGGGAGATGGTAGGAGGTGGTAAAGGGAGATGGTAGGAGGTGGTAAAGGGAGATGGTAGGAGGTGGTAAAGGGAGATGGTAGGAGGTGGTAAAGGGAGATGGTAGGAGAGGTGGTAGGAGGTGGTAAAGGGAGATGGTAGGAGGTGGTAAAGGGAGGTGGTAAAGGGAGATGGTAGGAGGTGGTAGGAGGTGGTAAAGGGAGATGGTAGGAGGTGGTAGGAGGTGGTAAAGGGAGATGGTAGGAGGTGGTAAAGGGAGATGGTAGAAGATGGTAGGAGGTGGTAAAGGGAGATGGTAGGAGGTGGTAAAGGGAGATGGTAGGAGGTGGTAAAGGGAGATGGTAGGAGGTGGTAGGAGGTGGTAAAGGGAGATGGTAGGAGGTGGTAAAGGGAGGTGGTAAGAGGTGGTGTGAGGTGGTAAAGGGAGATGGTAGGAGGTGGTAAAGGGAGGTGGTAAAGGGAGATGGTAGGAGATGGTAGGAGATGGTAGGACATGGTAAAGGGAGGTGGTAAAGGGAGGTGGTAGGAGGTGGTAAAGGGAGATGGTAGGAGGTGGTAAAGGGAGGTGGTAAAGGGATATGGTAGGAGGTGGTAGGAGGTGGTAAAGGGAGATGGTAGGAGGTGGTAAAGGGAGATGGTAGGAGGTGGTAAAGGGAGATGGTAGGAGGTGGTAAAGGGAGATGGTAGGAGGTGGTAAAGGGAGATGGTAGGAGATGGTAAAGGGAGATGGTAGGAAGTGGTAAAGGGAGATGGTAGGAGGTGGTAAAGGGAGATGGTAGGAGGTGGTAAAGGGAGGTGGTAAAGGGAGATGGTAGGAGGTGGTAGGAGGTGGTAAAGGGAGATGGTAGGAGGTGGTAAAGGGAGATGGTAGGAGGTGGTAAAGGGAGATGGTAGGAGGTGGTAAAGGGAGATGGTAGGAGGTGGTAAAGGGAGATGGTAAAGGGAGATGGTAGGAGGTGGTAAAGGGAGATGGTAGGAGGTAGTAAAGGGAGGTGGTAAAGGGAGATGGTAGGAGGTGGTAAAGGGAGATGGTAGGAGGTGGTAAAGGGAGATGGTAGGAGGTGGTAAAGGGAGATGGTAGGAGGTGGTAAAGGGAGGTGGTAAAGGGAGATGGTAGGAGATGGTAAAGGGAGGTGGTAGGAGGTAGTAAAGGGAGGTGGTAGGAGGTGGTAAAGGGAGGTGGTAGGAGGTGGTAAAGGGAGATGGTAGGAGGTGGTAAAGGGAGATGGTAGGAGGTGGTAAAGGGAGATGGTAGGAGGTGGTAAAGGGAGATGGTAGGAGGTGGTAATGGGAGATGGTAGGAGATGGTAGGAGGTGGTAAAGGGAGATGGTAGGAGGTAGTAAAGGGAGATGGTAGGAGGTGGTAAAGGGAGATGGTAGGAGGTGGTAAAGGGAGGTGGTAGGAGGTGGTAAAGGGAGATGGTAGGAGGTGGTAAAGGGAGGTGGTAAAGGGAGATGGTAGGAGGTGGTAGGAGGTGGTAGGAGGTGGTAAAGGGAGATGGTAGGAGGTGGTAGGAGGTGGTAAAGGGAGATGGTATGAGGTGGTAAAGGGAGAAGGTAGGAGATGGTAGGAGGTGGTAAAGGGAGATGGTAGGAGGTGGTAAAGGGAGGTGGTAAAGGGAGATGGTAGGAGGTGGTAGGAGGTGGTAGGAGGTGGTAAAGGGAGATGGTAGGAGGTGGTAGGAGGTGGTAAAGGGAGATGGTAGGAGATGGTAAATGGAGATGGTAGGAGATGGTAGGAGGTGGTAAAGGGAGATGGTAGGAGGTGGTAAAGTGAGGTGGTAGGAGGTGGTAAAGGGAGATGGTAGGAGGTGGTAGGAGGTGGTAAAGGGAGATGGTAGGAGGTGGTAAAGGGAGGTGGTAGGAGGTGGTAGGAGGTGGTAAAGGGAGATGGTAGGAGGTGGTAAAGGGAGGTGGTAAAGGGAGATGGTAGGAGGTGGTAGGAGATGGTAGGAGGTGTTAAAGGTAGGTGGTAAAGGGAGATGGTAGGAGAGGGTAGGAGGTGGTAAAGGGAGAAGGTAGGAGGTGGTAAAGGGAGATGGTAGGAGGTGGTAAAGGGAGATGGTAGGAGGTGGTAAAGGGAGATGGTAAAGGGAGGTGGTAGGAGGTGGTAGGAGGTGGTAAAGGGAGATGGTAGGAGGTGGTAAAGGGAGATGGTAGGAGGTGGTAAAGGGAGATGGTAGGAGGTGGTAAAGGGAGGTGGTAAAGGGAGATGGTAGGAGGTGGTAAAGGGAGGTGGTAGGAGGTGGTAAAGGGAGATGGTAGGAGGTGGTAAAGGGAGGTGGTAAAGGGAGATGGTAAAGGGAGATGGTAGGAGGTGGTAGGAGGTGGTAAAGGGAGATGGTAGGAGTTGGTAAAGGGAGATGGTAAAGGGAGGTGGTAGGAGGTGGTAAAGGGAGATGGTAGGAGGTGGTAAAGGGAGATGGTAGGAGGTAGTAAAGGGAGGTGGTAAAGGGAGATGGTAGGAGGTGGTAAAGGGAGATGGTAGGAGGTGGTAAAGGGAGATGGTAGGAGGTGGTAAAGGGAGGTGGGAAAGGGAGATGGTAGGAGATGGTAAAGGGAGGTGGTAGGAGGTAGTAAAGGGAGGTGGTAAAGGGAGGTGGTAGGAGGTGGTAAAGGGAGGTGGTAGGAGGTGATAAAGGGAGATGGTAGGAGGTGGTAAAGGGAGATGGTAGGAGGTGGTAAAGGGAGATGGTAGGAGGTGGTAAAGGGAGATGGTAGGAGGTGGTAAAGGGAGGTGGTAAAGGGAGATGGTAGGAGGTGGTAAAGGGAGGTGGTAGGAGATAGAAAAGGGAGGTGGTAAAGGGAGGTGGTAGGAGGTGGTAAAGGGAGGTGGTAGGAGGTGGTAAAGGGAGATGGTAGGAGGTGGTAAAGGGAGATGGTAGGAGGTGGTAAAGGGAGATGGTAGGAGGTGGTAAAGGGAGATGGTAGGAGGTGGTAAAGGGAGATGGTAGGAAGTGGTAAAGGGAGATGGTAGGAGGTGGTAAATGGAGCTGGTAAAGGGAGATGGTAGGAGGTGGTAAAGGGAGATGGTAGGAGGTGGTAAAGGGAGGTGGTAAAGGGAGATGGTAGGAGGTGGTAAAGGGAGGTGGTAAAGGGAGATGGTAGGAGATGGTAGGAGGTGGTAAAGGGAGATGGTAGGAGGTGGTAAAGGGAGATGGTAGGAGGTGGTAGGAGGTGGTAAAGGGATATGGTAGGTGGTGGTAAAGGGAGATGGTAGGAGATGGTAGGAGGTGGTAAAGGGAGATGGTAGGAGGTGGTAAAGGGAGGTGGTAGGAGGTGGTAAAGGAAGATGGTAGGAGGTGGTAAAGGGAGATGGTATGAGGTGGTAAAGGGAGATGGTAGGAGGTGGTAGGAGATGGTAAAGGGAGATGGTAGGAGGTGGTAAAGGGAGATGGTAGGAGATGGCAGGAGGTGGTAGGAGGTGGTAAAGGGAGATGGTAGGAGGTGGTAGGAGGTGGTAAAGGGAGATGGTAGGAGGTGGTAAAGGGAGATGGTAGGAGATGGTAGGGGGTGGTAAAGGGAGATGGTAGGAGGTGGTAAAGGGAGATGGTAGGAGGTGGTAGGAGGTGGTAAAGGGAGATGGTAGGAGGTGGTAAAGGGAGATTGTAGGAGCTGGTAAAGGGAGATGGTAGGAGGTGGTAAAGGGAGATGGTAGGGGGTGGTAAAGGGAGGTGGTAGCAGGTGGTAAAGGGAGATTGTAGGAGGTGGTAAAGGGAGGTGGTAAAGGGAGATGGTAGGAGATGGTAGGAGGTGGTAAAGGGAGGTGGTAAAGGGAGATGGTAGGAGGTGGTAGGAGGTGGTAGGAGGTGGTAAGAGGTGGTAGGAGGTGGTAAAGGGAGATTGTAGGAGGTGGTAAAGGGAGGTGGTAAAGGGAGGTGGTAGGAGGTGGTAAAGGGAGATGTTAGGAGGTAGTAAAGGGAGGTGGTAGGAGGTGGTAGGAGGTGGTAAAGGGGAGATGGTAGGAGGTGGTAAAGGGAGATGGTAGGAGGTGGTAAAGGGAGGTGGTAGGAGGTGGTAAAGGGAGATGGTAGGAGGTGGTAAAGGGAGATGGTAGGAGGTGGTAAAGGGGGATGGTAGGAGGTGGTAAAGGGAGGTGGTAGGAGGTAGTAAAGGGAGGTGGTAAAGGGAGATGGTAGGAGGTGGTAAAGGGAGATGGTAGGAGGTGGTAAAGGGAGATGGTAGGAGGTGGTAAAGGGAGATGGTAGGAGGTGTTAAAGGGAGGTGGTAGGAGGTGGTAAAGGGAGATGGTAGGAGGTGGTAGGAGGTGGTAAAGGGAGGTGGTAAAGGGAGATGGTAGGAGATGGTAAAGGGAGATGGTAGGAGATGGTAGGAGGTGGTAAAGGGAGGTGGTAGGAGGTGGTAAAGGGAGGTGGTAGGAGGTGGTAAAGGGAGATGGTAGGAGGTGGTAAAGGGAGATGGTAGGAGATGGTAGGAGGTGGTAAAGGGAGGTGGTAGGAGGTGGTAAAGGGAGGTGGTAGGAGGTGGTAAAGGGAGATGGTAGGAGGTGGTAAAGGGAGATGGTAGGAGATGGTAGGAGGTGGTAAAGGGAGATGGTAGGAGGTGGTAAAGGGAGATGGTAGGAGGTGGTAAAGGGAGATGGTAGGAGATGGTAGGAGGTGGTAAAGGGAGGTGGTAAAGGGAGGTGGTAAAGGGAGATGGTAGGAGGTGGTAGGAGGTGGTAAAGGGAGATGGTAGGAGATGGTAGGAGGTGGTAAAGGGAGATGGTAGGAGGTGGTAAAGGGAGATGGTAGGAGGTGGTAAAAGGAGATGGTAGGAGATGGTAGGAGGTGGTAAAGGGAGGTGGTAAAGGGAGGTGGTAAAGGGAGGTGGTAAAGGGAGATGGTAAAGGGAGATGGTAGGAGGTGGTAAAGGGAGATGGTAGGAGGTGGTAAAGGGAGATGGTAGGAGATGGTAGGAGGTGGTAAAGGGAGATGGTAGGAGGTGGTAAAGGGAGATGGTAGGAGGTGGTAAAGGGAGATGGTAGGAGATGGTAGGAGGTAGTAAAGGGAGGTGGTAAAGGGAGATGGTAGGAGATGGTAAAGGGAGATGGTAGGAGGTGGTAAAGGGAGGTGGTAGGAGGTGGTAAAGGGAGGTGGCAAAGGGAGATGGTAGGAGGTAGTAAAGGGAGGTGGTAAAGGGAGATGGTAGGAGGTGGTAAAGGGAGATGGTAGGAGGTGGTAAAGGGAGGTGGTAAAGGGAGGTGGTAGGAGGTGGTAAAGGGAGATGGTAGGAGGTAGTAAAGGGAGGTGGTAAAGGGAGATGGTTGGAGATGGTAAAAGGTAAACAGAGGTGAACAGTTTTGTAGGAGATGAATCTATGAAATCAGGCTCCTTGTCCCTGACCTGCTGTTTTCAACTCTCTAGAGACAGCAGGAGTGGTAGAGATACTCTGAATGATCGGCTATGAAAAGCCAACTGACATTTACTCCTGAGGTGCTGACCTGTTGCACCCTCGACAACTACTGTGATTATTATTATTTGACCCTGCTGGTCATTTATGAACATTTGAACATCTTGGCCATGTTCTGTTATAATCTCCACCCGGCACAGTCAGAAGAGGACTGGCCAATCCTCAGAGCCTGGTTCCTCTCTACCCAGTACAGTCAGAAGAGGACTGGCCAATCCTCAGAGCCTGGTTCCTCTCTACCCAGTACAGTCAGTAGAGGACTGGCCAATCCTCAGAGCCTGGTTCCTCTCTACCCAGTACAGCCAGAAGAGGACTGGTCACCCCTCATAGCCTGGTTCCTCTATACCCAGTACAGCCAGAAGAGGAATGGCCAGCCCTCATAGCCTGGTTCCTCTCTACCCAGTACAGCCAGAAGAGGACTGACCACCCCTCAGAGCCTGGTTCCTCTCTACTTGGTACAGCCAGAATAGGACTGACCACCCCTCAGAGCCTGGTTCCTCTCTACCTGGCACAGCCAGAAGAGGACTGGCCACCCCTCATAGCCTGGTTCCTCTCTACCCGGCACAGCCAGTAGAGAACTGGCCACCCCTCAGAGCCTGGTTCCTCTGGTCTACCCAATACAGCCAGAAGAGGACTGGCCACCCCTCAGCCTGGTTCCTCTGGTCTACCCAGTACAGCCAGTAGAGGACTGGTCACCCCTCAGAGCCTGGTTCCTCTCTACCCGGTACAGCCAGAAGAGGACTGGCCACCCCTCATAGCCTGGTTCCTCTCTACCCGGTACAGCCAGAAGAGGACTGGCCACACCTCATAGCCTGGTTCCTCTCTAGCCGGCACAGCCAGAAGAGGACTGGCCACCCCTCATAGCCTGGTTCCTCTCTAGGTTTCTTCCTAGGTTTTGGCCGTTCTAGGGAGTTTTTCCTAGCCACCGTGCTTCTACACCTGCATTGCTTGCTGTTTAGGGTTTTAGGCTGGGTTTCTGTTACAGCACTTTGAGATATCAGCTGATGTACGAAGGGCTTTATAAATACATGTGATTGATTGATTGATTGATTGACTTTAAAAATGTATGTCAAACAAAAAGCATTGATTTCAAAGTTGAGCAATTTACACTGAACATTTCACGTTTACTGGAGCAGCTGATGCTGAAGGTTGGTACCAGAATGACATCATCACTGTACCTCACATCTGTCCTACAGACCAACCATGTCCCCCCAACACTACCTCACATCCCTCCTACAGACCAACCATGTCCCCCCAACACTACCTCACATCCCTCCTACAGACCAACCATGTCCACCCAACACTACCTCACATCCCTCCTACAGACCAACCATGTCCCCCCAACACTGTACCACACATGTCTTCCTCAGACCAACCATTTTCCTTGTCTCCTCCCTGTCTCCTCCCTGCCTCCTCCCTGTCTCTTCCCTGTCTCCTACCTGTCTCCCCCCTGTCTCCTACCAGTTTCCTCCCTGTCTCCTACCTGTCTCCTCCCTGTCTCCTACCTGTCTACTCCCTGTCTCCTACCTGTCTCCTCCCTGTCTCCTCCCTGTCTCCTACCTATCTCCTCCCTGTCTCCTCCCTGTCTCCTACCTGTCTACTCCCTGTCTCCTACCTGTCTCCTCCCTGTCTCCCCCTGTCTCCTCCCTGTCTCCCCCTGTCTCCTCCCTGTCTCCTACCTGTCTCCTCCCTGTCTCCTACCTGTCTCCTACCTGTCCCCTTCCTGTCTCCTACCTGTCTCCTCCCTGTCTCCTACCTGTCTCCTCCCTGTCTCCTCCCACTCTCTACACTGTCTCCTACCTGTCTCCTCCCTGTCTCCTCCTCTCCTCCCTTTCTCCCCCTGTCTCCTACCTGTCTCCTCCCTGTCTCCTCCCACTCTCTACACTGTCTCCTACCTGTCTCCTCCCTGTCTCCTCCTTGTCTCCCCCTGTCTCCTACTTGTCCCCTCCCTGTCTCCTACCTGTCTACTCCCTGTCTCCTACCTGTCCCCTCCCTGTCTCCTCCCTGTCTCCTACCTGTCTCCTCCCTGTCTCCTCCCACTCTCTACACTGTCTCCTACCTGTCTCCTCCCTGTCTCCTCCTCTCCTCCCTGTCTCCCCACTCTCCACACTGTCTCCTCCTCTCCTCCCTGTCTCCCCCTGTCTCCCCCCCCCCAGTCTCTCCTCAGCCTTAGAGGGTTTACCAAATCAAGTTGTGTTCCTGTCTGGGTTAACCTGGTTTACTCATTTAGCTTGGAACATCTGGTACCCGGCAACACTACACAGGTCCACAGTGATAGGCTGAGACGGTCACGACCCCACAGGAAGTGCTCGATGCAAATCCAATCAGAACCCAGGTCTGTCAGAGAGAGAACAAATGAAAGGCACTATAAACATCTGGAACCCCCCCCCCCCCAAAAAAAAAAGCTCCTTCTAGAATGAGTCTGACATGACACTGGGCCCTGGTGAAAAGCAGAGCACTATAGAGGGAACAGGGAAGTAGGGCACTATAGAGGGAACAGAGCACTATAGAGGGAACAGGGCAGCAGAGCACTATAGAGGGAACAGGGAAGTAGAGCACTATAGAGGGAACAGGGCAGTAGGGCACTATATAGAGAGAACAGGGCAGTAGAGCACTATAGAGGGAACAGAGCACTATAGAGGGAACAGGGCACTATAGAGGGAACAGAGCACTATAGAGGGAACAGGGAAGTAGGGCACTATATAGAGAGAACAGGGCAGTAGAGCACTATAGAGGGAACAGGGCAGTAGAGCACTATAGAGGGAACAGGGCAGCAGAGCACTATAGAGGGAACAGGGCAGTAGAGCACTATAGAGGGAACAGGGAAGTAGAGCACTATAGAGGGAACAGGGAAGTAGAGCACTATATAGAGAACAGGGAAGTAGAGCACTATATAGAGAGAACAGGGCAGCAGAGCACTATAGAGGGAACAGGGAAGTAGCGCACTATAGAGGGAACAGAGCACTATAGAGGGAACAGGGCAGCAGAGCACTATAGAGGGAACAGGGCAGTAGAGCACTATAGCAGCCTCCTCTCTCCCTCTTTCTCCCCCTCTATAACAGCCAGCCCTCCTCTCTCCCTCTTTCTCCCCTCTATAACAACCAGGCCTCCTCTCTCCCTCTTTCTACACTCTATAACAACCAGCCTCCTCTCTCCCTCTTTCTCCCCTCTCCAACAACCAGCCCTCCTCTCCCTCTTTCTCCCCTCTATATCAACCAGCCCTCTTCTCCCTCTTTCTCCCCTCTATAAAAACCAGCCCTCCTCTCTCCCTCTTTCTCCGCTCTATAACAACCAGCCCTCCTCTCTCCCTCTTTCTCCCCCTCTATAACAACCAGCCCTCCTCTCTGCCTCTTTCTCCCCCTCTATAACAACCAGCCCTCCTCTCTCCCTCTGTCTCCCCTCTATAACAACCAGCCCTCCTCTCTCCCTCTTTCTCCCCTCTATAACAACCAGCCCTCCTCTCCCTCTTTCTCCCCCTCTATATCAACCAGCCCTCCTCTCCCTTTTTCTCCCCTCTATAACAACCAGCCCTCCTCTCTCCCTCTTTCTCCCCCTCTATATCAACCAGCCCTCCTCTCTCCCTCTTTCTCCCCTCTATAACAACCAGCCCTCCTCTCCCTCTTTCTCCCCCTCTATATCAACCAGCCCTCCTCTCCCTTTTTCTCCCCTCTATAACAACCAGCCCTCCTCTCTTCCTCTTTCTCCCCCTCTATATCAACCAGCCCTCCTCTCTCCCTCTTTCTCCCCTCTATAACAACCAGCCCTCCTCTCTCCCTCTTTCTCCCCCTCTATATCAACCAGCCCTCCTCTCTCCCTCTTTCTCCCCCTCTATAACAACAAGCCCTCCTCTCCCTCTTTCTCCCCCTCTATATCAACCAGCCCTCCTCTCCCTCTTTCTCCCCTCTATAACAACCAGCCCTCCTCTCTCCCTCTTTCTCCCCCTCTATATCAACCAGCCCTCCTCTCTCCCTCTTTCTCACCTCTATAACAACCAGCCCTCCTCTCTCCCTTTTTCTCCCCTCTATAACAACCAGCCCTCCTCTCCCTCTTTCTCCCCCTCTATATCAACCAGCCCTCCTCTCCCTTTTTCTCCCCTCTATAACAACCAGCCCTCCTCTCTCCCTCTTTCTCCCCCTGTATATCAACCAGCCCTCCTCTCTCCCTCTTTCTCCCCTCTATAGTAACCAGCCCTCCTCTCTCCCTATTTCTCCCCTCTACAACAACCAGCCGTCCTCTTTATCCCCTCTACGACAACCAGCCATCCTCTCTCCCTCTTTCTCCCCTCTATAACAACCAGCCCTCCTCTCTCCCTCTTTCTCCCCTCTATAACAACCAGCCCTTCTCTCTCCCTCTTTCTCCCCCTCTATAACAACAAGCCCTCCTCTCCCTCTTTCTCCCCCTCTATATCAACCAGCCCTCCTCTCTCCCTCTTTCTCCCCCTCTATAACAACCAGCCCTCCTCTCTCCCTCTTTCTCCCCCTCTACAACAACCAGCCCTCCTCTCTCCCTCTTTCTCCCCTCTATAACAACCAGCCCTCCTCTCCCTCTTTCTCCCCCTCTATATCAACCAGCCCTCCTCTCCCTCTTTCTCCCCTCTATAACAACCAGCCCTCCTCTCTCCCTCTTTCTCCCCCTCTATATCAACCAGCCCTCCTCTCTCCCTCTTTCTCCCCTCTATAACAACCAGCCCTCCTCTCTCCCTCTTTCTCCCCCTCTATATCAACCAGCCCTCCTCTCTCCCTCTTTCTCCCCTCTATATCAACCAGCCCTCCTCTCTCCCTCTTTCTCCCCTCTATATCAACCAGTCCTCCTCTCTCCCTCTTTCTCCCCTCTATAACAACCAGCCCTCCTCTCTCCCTCTTTCTCCCCTCTACAACAACCAGCCGTCCTCTTTATCCCCTCTACGACAACCAGCCATCCTCTCTCCCTCTTTCTCCCCTCTATAACAACCAGCCCTCCTCTCTCCCTCTTTCTCCCCCTCTATATCAACCAGCCCTCCTCTCTCCCTCTTTCTCCCCTCTATATCAACCAGTCCTCCTCTCTCCCTCTTTCTCCCCTCTACGACAACCAGGCCTCCTCTCTCCCACGTTCTCCCCCTCTATAACAACCAGCCTCCTCTCCCTCTTTCTCCTCCTCTATATCAACCAGCCCTCCTCTCCCTCTTTCTCCCCTCTATAACAACCAGCCCTCCTCTCTCCCTCTTTCTCCCCTCTATAACAACCAGCCCTCCTCTCTCCCTCTTTCTCCCCTCTATAACAACCAGCCCTCCTCTCTCCCTCTTTCTCCCCTCTATAACAACCAGCCCTTCTCTCTCCCTCTTTCTCCCCTCTACGACAACCAGGCCTCCTCTCTCCCTCTTTCTCCCCTCTATAACAACCAGCTCTCCTCTCTCCCTCTTTCTCCCCTCTATAACAACCAGCCCTTCTCTCTCCCTCTTTCTCCCCTCTACGACAACCAGGCCTCCTCTCTCCCTCTTTCTCCCCTCTATGACAACCAGCCCACCTCTCTCTCACACACAAACAAACATGCACACGCACACACACTCCTGAACACACTGGCACAGAAGAAAACTGGTGACCTCCGGGACCTCTACGTCTCTCCAGAGAGACGAGGTGGGCGGCTGAGTGGAAGGAAGGGAGGAGGAGAGGAAAGGAGAAGAGAGAAGAGGGGAGAGAACGGAGAGTGAGAGAGACAGAGAGAGAGAGAGACAGAGAGAGAGAGAGAGAGAGATGTAGAAAGAGGAGAAGAGGAAAGGAGAAGAGAGAAGAGGGGAGAGGACGGAGAGAGAGAGAGAGAGAGAGAGAGAGAGACAGAGAGAGAGAGAGAGAGAGAGAGAGAGAGCGAGAGAGAGAGAGAGAGAGAGAGATGTGACAGGTGTAAGTAATGTTAGGGCTCCTGAGTGCTGAGTGCAGATGTGAGCTTCACAGGAACATCAAAACATACTCAAGTGATTCTGAGAGAGAGGAGAGGAGAGGAGAGTAGAGAGCAGAGGAGAGGAGAGTAGAGAGCAGAGGAGAGGAGAGTAGGGAACAGAGGAGAGGAGAGTAGAGAGCAGAGGAGAGGAGAGCAGAGAAGAGGAGAGTAGAGAGCAGAGAAGAGGAGAGTAGAGAGCAGAGGAGAGGAGAGTAGAGAGCAAAGCAGAGGAGAGTAGAGAGCAGAGAAGAGAGTAGAGAGCAGAGAGCAGAGCAGAGGAGACAAGAGAGCAGAGGAGACAAGAGAGCAGAGGAGACAAGAGAGCAGACGAGACAAGAGAGCAGAGGAGAACCTTCATTAACTACTACAGTAGAGCTCAGATACAAACAACCTGTCTTCTGTAGAAGTCAAGGGGAGAGGACGGAGAGAGAGGGGAGAGGACGGAGAGAGAGAGAGAGAGAGAGATAGAAGTCCACCTCATTAGTCTCATCACTATGTATCTCCTGTAGACGTCAACCTCATCACTATGTATCTCCTGTAGAAGTCAACCTCATTAGCCTCATCACTATGTATCTCCTGTAGAAGTCAACCTCATTAGCCTCATCACTATGTATCTCCTGTAGAAGTCCACCTCATTAGCCTCATCACTATGTATCTCCTGTAGAAGTCCACCTCATTAGCCTGATCACTATGTATCTCCTGTAGAAGTCAACCTCATTAGCCTCATCACTATGTATCTCCTGTAGAAGTCCACCTCATTAGCCTCATCACTATGTATCTCCTGTAGAAGTCAACCTCATTAGCCTCATCACTATGTATCTCCTGTAGAAGTCCACCTCATTAGCCTCATCACTATGTATCTCCTGTAGAAGTCCACCTCATTAGCCTCATCACTATGTATCTCCTGTAGAAGTCAACCTCATTAGCCTGATCACTATGTATCTCCTGTAGAAAAACTAAATGAAGCCTTTTCTGTTGTATTGCTTCTAATAGCATCATGTTGCTTATGACCAACATCCCCACACTCAAAACACCGTTGACTACCAGTACCAGCATAAACCATATACCGTCTGTTGTCATACGTGACTTTAAACGATAACTCCAACGTCTGCTCCTGGGGCGTCCAACAACATAAACACCTGTTCCCGAAACGACATGACCTGTTTCAGAGCCGGGTGTTTGAAACCATGTAACCTGTTTCAGAACCGGGTGTTTGAAACGACATAACCTGTTTCAGAGCCGGGTGTTTGAAACCATGTAACCTGTTTCAGAACCGGGTGTTTGAAACGACATAACCTGTTTCAGAGCCGGGTGTTTGAAAAGACATAACCTGTTTCAGAGCCGGGTGTTTGAAAAGACATAACCTGTTTCAGAGCCGGGTGTTTGAAAAGACATAACCTGTTTCAGAGCCGGGTGTTTGAAACGACATAACCTGTTTCAGAGCCGGGTGTTTGAAACGACATAACCTGTTTCAGAGCCGGGTGTTTGAAACGATATAAACTGTTTCAGAGCCGGGTGTTTGAAACGACATAACCTGTTTCAGAGCCGGGTGTTTGAAAAGACATAACCTGTTTCAGAGCCGGGTGTTTGAAACGACATAACCTGTTTCAGAGCCGGGTGTTTGAAACGATATAAACTGTTTCAGAGCCGGGTGTTTGAAACGACATAACCTGTTTCAGAGCCGGGTGTTTGAAACGACATAACCTGTTTCAGAGCCGGGTGTTTGAAACGACATAACCTGTTTCAGAGCCGGGTGTTTGAAACCATGTAACCTGTTTCAGAACCGGGTGTTTGAAACGACATAACCTGTTTCAGAGCCGGGTGTTTGAAACGACATAACCTGTTTCAGAGCCGGGTGTTGGAAACGATATAACCTGTTTCAGAGCCGGGTGTTTGAAACGACATAACCTGTTTCAGAGCCGGGTGTTTGAAACGACATAACCTGTTTCAGAGCCGGGTGTTTGAAACGACATAACCTGTTTCAGAGCCGGGTGTTTGAAACAACATAACCTGTTTCAGAGCCGGGTGTTTGAAACGACATAACCTGTTTCAGAACCGGGTGTTTGAAACGACATAACCTGTTTCAGAGCCGGGTGTTTGAAACGACATAACCTGTTTCAGAGCCGGGTGTTTGAAACGACATAACCTGTTTCAGAGCCGGGTGTTGGAAACGATATAACCTGTTTCAGAGCCGGGTGTTTGAAACCATGTAACCTGTTTCAGAGCCCGGGTGTTTGAAAAGACATAACCTGTTTCAGAGCCCGGGTGTTTGAAAAGACATAACCTGTTTCAGAGCCGGGTGTTTGAAACCATGTAACCTGTTTCAGAGCCGGGTGTTTGAAACGACATAACCTGTTTCAGAGCCGGGTGTTTGAAACGACATAACCTGTTTCAGAGCCGGGTGTTTGAAACCATGTAACCTGTTTCAGAGCCGGGTGTTTGAAACGACATAACCTGTTTCAGAGCCCGGGTGTTTACAACCCAACGGGACAATTTTAATTGAAACTTCCCAAACCACAATAACTCGCGCTCCAACAGCTCATTGGGAATAAACGGAGGTACATTTGAAAATCGTTACCCTTGTTGACAGAGAAGAAAAGGGACGTAACTTGAATAAACATTCCTTTAAGAAGTACACCATGCTCAACCATGCGATCTAGCAGACACTCTTCTTTAAGAAGTACACCATGCTCAACCATCCCATCTACCAGACACTCTTCTTTAAGAAGTACGCCATGCTCAACCATCCCATCTACCAGACACTCTCCTTTAAGAAGTACACCATGCTCAACCATCCCATCTACCAGGCACTCTTCTTTAAGAAGTACACCATGCTCAACCATCCCATCTACCAGACACTCTTCTTTAAGAAGTACACCATGCTCAACCATCCCATCTACCAGACACTCTTCTTTAAGAAGTACACCATGCTCAACCATCCCATCTACCAGACGCTCTCCTTTAAGAAGTACACCATGCTCAACCATCCCATCTACCAGACGCTCTTCTTTAAGAAGTACACCATGCTCAACCATCCCATCTACCAGACACTCTCCTTTAAGAAGTACACCATGCTCAACCATCCCATCTACCAGACGCTCTTCTTTAAGAAGTACACCATGCTCAACCATCCCATCTACCAGACGCTCTTCTTTAAGAAGTACACCATGCTCAACCATCCCATCTACCAGACACTCTTCTTTAAGAAGTACACCATGCTCAGCCATCCCATCTACCAGACGCTCTTCTTTAAGAAGTACACCATGCTCAACCATCCCATCTACCAGACACTCTCCTTTAAGAAGTACACCATGCTCAACCATCCCATCTACCAGACACTCTTCTTTAAGAAGTACACCATGCTCAACCATCCCATCTACCAGACACTCTTCTATAAGAAGTACACCATGCTCAACCATCCCATCTACCAGACACTCTTCTTTAAGAAGTACACCATGCTCAACCATCCCATCTACCAGACACTCTTCTTTAAGAAGTACACCATGCTCAACCATCCCATCTACCAGACACTCTTCTTTAAGAAGTACACCATGCTCAACCATCCCATCTACCAGACGCTCTTCTTTAAGAAGTACACCATGCTCAACCATCCCATCTACCAGACACTCTTCTTTAAGAAGTACACCATGCTCAACCATCCCATCTACCAGACACTCTTCTTTAAGAAGTACACCATGCTCAACCATCCCATCTACCAGACGCTCTCCTTTAAGAAGTACACCATGCTCAACCATCCCATCTACCAGACACTCTTCTTTAAGAAGTACACCATGCTCAACCATCCCATCTACCAGACACTCTTCTTTAAGAAGTACACCATGCTCAACCATCCCATCTACCAGACTCTCTTCTTTAAGAAAAACCACCACAGCTTTATTCATCCGGGATGCATAAGCAACGTTTTCATATCCCACCTTCTCTCCTACAACGACCAGAAACTCCTCCACCGTGACAGTAGCTTCAGTAACACACCTGAAGCCGTGCCGAAGTGACAGGGACGGCGTCTCCATGTGGGTCGTCATCCCCGCCAAAACCAGGGCAATTCTAACAAGAAAATAAAATATACCGAATTCTACCACTGGAAAAACAAAAGTGAATCAAGCAGAACAATGGAAACCACCAAGACAAGGAAACAAAACAGAAAACACAGGAGATCTAACTCCAGACACCACTCACACAACTCCCAGCATGCACTATACACTCCCAGCATGCACTAAACACTCCCAGCATGCACTAAACACTCCCAGCATGCACTAAACACTCCCAGCATGCACTAAACACTCCCAGCATGCACTAAACACTCCCAGCATGCACTAAACACTCTCAGCATGCACTAAACACTCAAAGCATGCACTAAACACTCTCAGCATGCACTAAACACTCCCAGCATGCACTAAACACTCCCAGCATGCACTAAACACTCCCAGCATGCACTAAACACTCCCAGCATGCACTGAACACTCCCAGCATGCACTGAACACTCCCAGCAAGCATCTTTCCACAGGGTCGGGGGGTGAGACAGGGATGCAGGAGCAGGAGATTCTAGGAGCCCTGCATTAAGAGCAGGCCGGAGACTGATCTATATTCTCACAGTGATTCTAGGAGCCTTGCTATAAGAGCTGGAGACTGATCTATATTCTCACAGTGATTCTAGGAGCCTTGCTATAAGAGCTGGAGGCCTAATGACTAGGCTGATAAAGCTCATCATTATTCACGAGGGCTTAATTTTCCAGTGTTACAATTCCCCCTATTACAACCTACCACAGGATCATCAGTTTTGCTTTTGAGGAAACGATCAGAGACAGAGACAGAGAGAGAGAGAGACAGAGACAGAGACAGAGACAGAGACAGAGACAGAGAGAGAGAGAGAGAGAGAGAGAGAGAGAGAGAGAGAGAGAGAGAGAGAGAGAGAGAGAGAGAGGGAGAGAGAGAGAGAGAGAGCGAGAGAGAGAGAGAGAGAGAGAGAGAGAGAGAGAGAGAGAGAGAGAGAGAGAGAGTGTGTGTTCTTCTATTAGACCATCCCGAATGGTGCCCTATTCTCTACATAGTGCACTACTTTAGACCAGGGCCCTATAGAACCCTAGTCCCTCCATCAGGTCCTAATGGCCTGGTACTCAGGGCTCTATTGTCCCTCCATCAGGTCCTAATGGCCTGGTACTCAGGGCTATGTTGTCCCTCCATCAGGTCCTAATGGCCTGGTACTCAGGGCTCAATTATCCCTCCATCAGGTCCTAATGGCCTGGTACTCAGGGCTCTATTGTCCCTCCATCATGTCCTAATAGCCTGGTACTCAGGGCTCTATTGTCCCTCCATCAGGTCCTAATGGCCTGGTACTCAGGACTCTATTGTCCCTCCATCAGGTCCTAATGGCCTGGTACTCAGAGCTCTATTGTCCCTCCATCAGGTCCTAATGGCCTGGTACTCAGAGGGCTCTATTGTCCCTCCATCAGGTCCTAATGGCCTGGTACTCAGAGGGCTCTATTGTCCCTCCATCAGGTCCTAATGGCCTGGTACTCAGGGCTCTATTGTCCCTCCATCAGGTCCTAATGGCCTGGTACTCAGGGCTCTATTGTCCCTCCATCAGGTCCTAATGGCCTGGTACTCAGGGCTATGTTGTCCCTCCATCAGGTCCTAATGGCCTGGTACTCAGGGCTCAATTATCCCTCCATCAGGTCCTAATGGCCTGGTACTCAGGGCTCTATTGTCCCTCCATCATGTCCTAATAGCCTGGTACTCAGGGCTCTATTGTCCCTCCATCAGGTCCTAATGGCCTGGTACTCAGGACTCTATTGTCCCTCCATCAGGTCCTAATGGCCTGGTACTCAGAGCTCTATTGTCCCTCCATCAGGTCCTAATGGCCTGGTACTCAGAGGGCTCTATTGTCCCTCCATCAGGTCCTAATGGCCTGGTACTCAGAGGGCTCTATTGTCCCTCCATCAGGTCCTAATGGCCTGGTACTCAGGGCTCTATTGTCCCTCCATCAGGTCCTAATGGCCTGGTACTCAGAGGGCTCTATTGTCCCTCCATCAGGTCCTAATGGCCTGGTACTCAGGGCTCTATTGTTCCTCCATCTGGTCCTAAAGTTTTTCCTAGCCACCGTGCTTCTACACCTGCATTGCTTGCTGTTTGGGGTTTTAGGCTGGGTTTCTGTACAGCACTTTGTGACATCAGCTGATGTACGAAGGGCTATATAAATACATTTGATTTGATTTGATTTAATGGCCTGGTACTCAGGGCTCTATTGTGATGGTGTACTCTGGGATTTATTGTGATGGTGTACTCAGGGATTTATTGTGATGGTGTACTCAGAGGGCTCTATTGTGATGGTCTACTCAGGGCTATATTGTGATGTGTACTCTGGGATTTATTGTGATGGTGTACTCAGGGATTTATTGTGATGGTGTACTCAGAGGGCTCTATTGTGATGGTGTACTCAGGGCTATATTGTGATGGTGTACTCAGGGATTTATTGTGATGGTGTACTCAGGGATTTATTGTGATGGTGTACTCAGAGGGCTCTATTGTGATGGTGTACTCAGGGCTATATTGTGATGGTGTACTCAGGGATTTATTGTGATGGTGTACTCAGGGATTTATTGTGATGGTGCACTCAGGGATTTATTGTGATGGTGTACTCAGGGCTCTATTGTAATGGTGTACTCAGGGATTTATTGTGATGGTGTACTCAGGGATTTATTGTGATGGTGTACTCTGGGATTTATTGTGATGATGTACTCTGGGATTTATTGTGATGGTGTACTCAGGGATTTATTGTGATGGTGTACTCAGGGATTTATTGTGATGGTGTACTCAGGGCTCTATTGTGATGGTGTACTCAGGGATTTATTGTGATGGTGTACTCAGGGCTCTATTGTGATGGTGTACTCTGGGATTTATTGTGATGGTGTACTCAGGGCTCTATTGTCCCTCCACCAGGGACTAATGGCCTGGTACTCAGGGCTCTATTGTGATGGTGTACTCTGGGATTTATTGTGATGGTGTACTCAGGGATTTATTGTGATGGTGTACTCAGGGATTTATTGTGATGGTGTACTCAGGGCTCTATTGTCCCTCCACCAGGGACTAATGGCCTGGTACTCAGGGCTCTATTGTGATGGTGTACTCAGGGATTTATTGTGATGGTGTACTCAGGGATTTATTGTGATGGTGTACTCAGGGATTTATTGTGATGGTGTACTCAGGGATGTATTGTGATGGTGTACTCAGGGATTTATTGTGATGGTGTACTCAGGGATGTATTGTGATGGTGTACTCAGGGATGTATTGTGATGGTGTACTCAGGGATGTATTGTGATGGTGTACTCAGGGATGTATTGTGATGGTGTACTCAGGGATTTATTGTGATGGTGTACTCAGGGATTTATTGTGATGGTGTACTCAGGGATGTATTGTGATGGTGTACTCAGGGATTTATTGTGATGGTGTACTCAGGGATGTATTGTGATGGTGTACTCAGGGATGTATTGTGATGGTGTACTCAGGGATGTATTGTAATGGTGTACTCAGGGATTTATTGTGATGGTGTACTCAGGTATTTATTGTGATGGTGTACTCAGGGATGTATTGTGATGGTGTACTCAGGGATGTATTGTGATGGTGTACTCAGGGATTTATTGTGATGGTGTACTCAGGGATGTATTGTGATGGTGTACTCAGGGATTTATTGTGATGGTGTACTCAGGGATGTATTGTGATGGTGTACTCAGGGATGTATTGTAATGGTGTACATCCGGGATTTATTGTGATGGTGTACTCAGGGATTTATTGTGATGGTGTACTCAGGGCTCTATTGTGATGGTGTACTCAGGGATGTATTGTAATGGTGTACTCAGGGATGTATTGTGATGGTGTACTCAGGGATGCATTGTGATGGTGTACTCAGGGATGCATTGTGATGGTGTACTCAGGGATGTATTGTAATGGTGTACTCAGGGATGTATTGTGATGGTGTACTCAGGGATGTATTGTGATGGTGTACTCAGGGATGCATTGTGATGGTGTACTCAGGGCTCTATTGTGCTGGTGTACTCAGGGATGTATTGTAATGGTGTACTCAGGGATGTATTGTGATGGTGTACTCAGGGATGTATTGTGATGGTGTACTCAGGGATGCATTGTGATGGTGTGCTCTGGGATTTATTGTGATGGTGTATATTAAATTATTATGAGACTTTTTTAGATGTAGATGTTCCAAAGGCGCATTGGCGGCTAGTTTGGAGTCCTGGAGATGCTAAACATGTTTATGTTAATTAACGATCAATTACCGTGAGACCGGCAGGCTTTTGCATCACAATCACCGGCTGACAAAATGTCATGTTAGTTTGGATTCATTGTCATGTTAGTTTGGATTCATTGTCATGTTAGTTTGGATTTATTGTCATGTTAGTTTGGATTCATTGTCGTGTTAGTTTGGATTCATTGTCATGTTAGTTTGGATTCATTGTCATGTTAGTTTGGATTCATTGTCGTGTTAGTTTGGATTCATTTAAATCAACAGAACAGTGCTCACTGTGATTCATTTAAATCGAGACTCGAAATTGAGCTCAGGTGCATCCTGTTTCCATTGATCATCCTTGAGGTGTTTCTACAACTTGTTTGGAGTCCACCTGTGGTAAATTTAAATAAGATTGGACGTGATTTGGAAACGCACACACCTGTCTATATAAGGTCCTACAGTTGACAGTGCATGTCAGAGCAAAAACCAAGCCATGAGGTCGAAGAAATTGTTGTTAGAGCGCCGAGACAGGATTGAGTCAAAGAACAGATCTGGGGAAGGGTACCAAAAAATGTCTGTAGCATTGAAGTTCCCCAAGAACACGGTGGCCTCCATCATTCTTAAATGGAAGAAGTTTGGAACCACCAAGACCCTTCCTAGAGCTGGCCGCCCGGCCAAACTGAGCAATCAGGGGAGAAAGGCCTTGGTCAGGGAGGTCACCAAGAACCCGATGACAGAGCTCCAGAGTTCCTCTTTGGAGATGGGAGAACCTTCCAGAAGGACAACCATCTCTGCAGCACTCCACCAATCAGGCCTTTATGGTAGAGTGGCCAGACGGAAGCCATTCCTCAGTAAAAGGCACATGACAGCTCGCTTGGAGTTTGCCAAAATAAACCTAAAGACTCTCAGACCATGAGAAATAAGATTCTCTGGTCTGATGAAACCAAGATTCAACTCTTTGGCCTGAATGCCAAGTGTCACGTCTGTAGGAAACCTGGCACCATCCCTACGGTGAAGCATGGTGGTGGCAGCATCATGCTGTGGGGATGTTTTTCAGTGGCAGGGACTGGGAGACTAGTCAGTATCGAGGGAAAGATGAACGGAGCAAAGTACAGAGAGATCCTTGATGAAAACCTTCTCAAGAGTGCTCAGGACCTCAGACTGGGGCGAAGGTTCAACATCCAACAGGACAACGACCCTGAGAACACAACCAAGACAATGCAGGAGTGGCTTCTGGACAAGTCTCTGAATGTCGTTCAGTGGCCCAGCCAGAGACCAGACTTGAACCCGATCAAACATCTCTGAAGAGACCTGAAAATAGCTGTGAAGCGACACTCCCCATCCAACCTGACAGAGCTTCAGAGGATCTGCAGAGAAGAACGGGAGAAACTCCCCAAATACAGGTTTGCCAAGCTTGTAGCGTCATACCCAAGAAGACTCAAGGCTGTAATCGCTGCCTAAGGTGCTTCAACAAAGTACTGAGTTAAGGGTCTGAATACTTATGGAAATGTGATATTTCTTGAACCTGTTTTTGTTTTTTCATTATGGGGTATTGTGATGTCATTATGGGCTATTGTGATGTTATTATGGGGTATTGTGATGTCATTATGGGGTATTGTGATGTCATTATGGGGTATTGTGATGTCATTATGGGGTATTGTGATGTCATTATAGGGTATTGTGATGTCATTATGGGGTATTGTGTGTAGATTGATGAGGGGGAAAAAAACAATATAATCCATTTTAGAATAAGGCTGTAACCTTATCCAACCAGTCAGCCAGCCAGCCAGTCAACCAGCCAGCCAGTCAGTCAGCCAACCAGCCAGCCAGTCAGTCAGTCAGCCAGTCAGCCAGCCAGTCAGCCAGCCAGCCAACCAGCCAACCAGCCAGTCAGCCAGTCAGCCAGCCAGCCAGCCAGTCAGCCAGTCAGCCAGCCAGCCAGTCAGTCAGCCAGCCAGTCAGCCAGCCAGCCAGTCAGCCAGCCAGCCAGTCAGTCAGTCAGCCAGCCAGCCAGCCATTCAGCCAGCCAGCCAGTCAGCCAGCCAGCCAGCCAGCCAGCCAGTCAGCCAGCCAGCCAGGCAGTCAGCCAGCCAGCCAGCCAGCCAGCCAGCCAGCCAGCCAGTCAGTCAGTCAGCCAGCCAGCCAGCCAGTCAGCCAGCCAGCCAGCCAGTCAGCCAGCCAGTCAGCCAGCCAGCCAGCCATCCAGCCAGTCGGCAGGCAGGCAGGCAGGCAGGCAGGCAGACCCCTAAAAGCCAGTCAGCCAGCCAGTCGGCAGGCAGGCAGATCCCTATGAGCCTTCGTTGAGCTTGGTTTTATGTCTCAGAATCAATTGTGTCCTTTTCTCAGTGTAAGAATGATTGGGTGCTGTGCAGTAATCTGTCCTGCCTTCAGTCGGTTAAGCTCTGTGCTTTACTCCCCCCCCCCTCCCCAAGCTGCTAACCCTCACACAGGACAATCTCTCTCTCTGAATAACAAAGACACCTACTAGGGAGAGAGGAGAGCTGCGTCGCTCGGTGGGAGCATCGATCACACCTGACCTCTGTTATCACCCTGCCTGCTCCCATCATGATGTCTGGAGGCTGCTAACTCATCCCTGTCATGGTAGGCTAGTGCGGGGGGCTTCACAGACTGTTTGGGTCCGCAAATTCATCAGGGACCCCCCCCTCAAAATCACAGTGCAATTCGGACTTTAGACTGCGATAAATATTGATCATATTGATTGATAATAATAATATATAGATAAATATTGATAATATTGATTGATAATAATAATATATAGATAAATATTGATAATATTGATTGATAATAATAATATATAGATAAATATTGATTGATAATAATAATATATAGATAAATATTGATAATATTGATTGATAATAATAATATATTGCTAATATTGATTGATAATAATAATATATTGATCATATTGATTGATAATAATAATATATAGATAAATATTGATAATATTGATTGATAATAATAATATATTGATCATATTGATTGATAATAATAATATATAGATAATATTTTTTTTAAAAAGGGAGGGAGACCCTGTGACACCCAGGGAGACCCAGGGACACCCAGGGAGACACAGGGACACCCATGGAGACACAGGGACACCCAGGGAAACCCAGGGACACCCAGGGAGACCCAGGGAGACCCAGGGAGACACAGGGAGACACAGGGGGAGACAGGGACACCCACAGAGACACAGGGACACCCAGGGAGACCCATGGAGACACAGGGACACCCAGGGAAACCCAGGGACACCCAGGGAGACCCAGGGAGACCCAGGGAGACACAGGGAGACACAGGGGGAGACAGGGACACCCACAGAGACATAGGGACACCCAGGGAAACCCAGGGAGACCCAGGGACACCCAGGGAGACCCAGTGACACCCAGGGAGACCCAGGGAGACCCAGGGAGACACAGGGACACCCAGGGAAACCCAGGGAGACCCAGGGACACCCAGGGAGACCCAGGGAGACACAGGGAGACCCAGGGACACCCAGGGACACCCAGGGAGACCCAGGGACACCCAAGGACACCCAGGGAGACCCAGGGACACACAAGGACATCCAGGGACACCCAGGGACACCCAGGGACACACAGGGAATCGTGGCAGGAAGTCAGCTGACTACGACTGTGTCATTGGGGGTTCAAGTTGTGTCTCTGTTGGTGTCTCACTCATTAGCGTAAGGAAGAGAAAGCAACTAAGGATAGTCTTCCTCTCCCTCCCTCCATGGGGCCTGACGATCAAACAGCAGACTGCAGGGCTGGCACAGAGGCACCTTCATGTCCCTTCCAATTATTTAGATACGAAGAGGAAGAAGAGGAAGTAGAGGAAGAGGAAGAAAAGGAAGTAGAGGAAGTAGAGGAAGAAGAGGAAGTAGAGGAAGAGGAAGAAAAGGAAGTAGAGGAAGAAGAGGAAGAGGAAGAAAAGGAAGTAGAGGACGTAGAGGAATAAAAGGAAATAGAGGAAGTAGAGGAAGAAGAGGAAGTAGAGGACATAGAGGAATAAAAGGAAGTAGAGGAAGTAGAGGAAGAAGAGGAAGTAGAGGACATAGAGGAAGAAAGGGAAGTAGAGGAAGAAGAGGAAGTAGAGGAAGAGGAAGAAAAGGAAGTAGAGGAAGTAGAGGACATAGAGGAAGAAAGGGAAGTAGAGGAAGAAGAGGAAGTAGAGGAAGTAGAGGAAGAAGAGGAAGTAGAGGACATAGAGGAAGAAAGGGAAGTAGAGGAAGAAGAGGAAGAAGAGGATGTAGAGGAAGAAAAGGAAGAAGAGGACGTAGAGGAAGAAGAGGAAGTAGAGGACATAGAGGAAGAAGAGGAAGTAGAGGAAGTAGAGGAAGAAAGGGAGGTAGAGGAAGAAGAGGAAGAAAAGGAAGTAGATGAAGTATAGGAAGAAGATGAAAAGGAAGTAGAGGAAGAAAAGGAAGTATAGGAAGAAAAGGAAGTAGAGGAAGTATAGGAAGAAGAGGAAGTAGAGGAAGAAAAGGAAGTAGAGGAAGTATAGGAAGAAGAGGAAGTAGAGGAAGAAAAGGAAGTAGAGGAAGAAGAGGAAGTAGAGGAAGAAGAGGAAGTAGACGAAGAAGAGGAAGTAGAGGAAGAAGAGGAAGTGTTGCTGTTGGAAGATCTTGGAGAAGCTCACCATCTGTCTCCCTGACGACCGCCTGCCTGCCAGGCATCTCCTGAAACAGAGACTGAAGGAGGGAGAGCATTAGTTTCCTCAGCCTGCGAGGGTTGCAGATGTGGGGGAAAAGACAAAACAAAAGTTGAACTATTCTGACAGCCCATGGAGATATGCTAATTAGACCTCTACATGCCATCACTTTGAGACAATTATTTCCTGGGCTGGTTGGTAATTAGTGAGAGAAGAATCAACACTGTGGGGATGCTCACACACACCGAAAAGAGAGAGAGGAGAGACAGACCGACAGAGAGGAGAGAGGAGAGAGAGAGAGGAGAGAGAGAGAGAGAGGAGAGAGGAGAGAAAGAGAAAGGACAGAGAGGAGAGAGAGAGGGGAGATAGTAGAGAGAGAGAAAGGACAGAGAGGAGAGAGAGAGGAGAGACAGACAGAGAGAGAGAGAGAGAGAGAGAGAGAGAGAGGAGAGAGACCGACAGAGAGAGAGGAGAGACAGACCGACAGAGAGAGAGAGAGAGGAGAGACAGACTGACAGAGAGAGAGAGGACAGAGAGACAGAGAGAGAGGACAGAGAGAGAGGAGAGACAGACCGACAGAGAGAGAGAGGAGAGAGAGAGAGAGGACAGAGAGACAGAGCGATAGGAGAGAGAGGACAGAGAGAGAGACAGAGAGAGAGAGAGAGAGCGATAGGAGAGAGAGGACAGAGACATAGAGAGAGGAGAGACAGACATAGAGAGACAGAAAGAGTGCCATAGGGGTGCAACTCCTCTCTCAGCTGACTGACGTATTGGGTATTGACTGATGGGGTATTATTGACTGATGGGGTATTGACTGATGGGGTATTATTGACTGATGGGGTATTATTGACTGATGGGGTATTATTGACTGATGGGGTATTGACTGATGGGGTATTATTGACTGATGGGGTATTATTGACTGATGGGGTATTGACTGATGGGGTATTATTGACTGATGGGGTATTATTGACTGATGGGGTATTATTGACTGATGGGGTATTGACTAATGGGGTATTGACTGATGGGGTATTATTGACTGATGGGGTATTATTGACTGATGGGGTATTATTGACTGATGGGGTATTATTGACTGATGGGGTATTGACTAATGGGGTATTGACTGATGGGGTATTGACTGATGGGGTATTATTGACTGATGGGGTATTATTGACTGATGGGGTATTGACTGATGGGGTATTGACTGATGGGGTATTATTGACTGATGGGGTATTATTGACTGATGGGGTATTATTGACTGATGGGGTATTATTGACTGATGGGGTATTATTGACTGATGGGGTATTATTGACTGATGGGGTATTATTGACTGATGGGGTATTGACTGATGGGGTATTATTGACTGATGGGGTATTGACTGATGGGGTATTATTGACTGATGGGGTATTATTGGCTGATGGGGTATTATTGACTGATGGGGTATTGACTGATGGGGTATTATTGACTGATGGGGTATTATTGACTGATGGGGTTTTGACTAATGGGGTATTGACTGATGGGGTATTATTGACTGATGGGGTATTATTGACTGATTGGGTATTGACTGATGGGGTATTGACTGATGGGGTATTATTGACTGATGGGGTATTATTGACTGATGGGGTATTATTGACTGATGGGGTATTATTGACTGATGGGGTATTGACTGATGGGGTATTGTTGACTGATGGGGTATTGACTGATGGGGTATTATTGACTGATGGGGTATTATTGACTGATGGGGTATTGACTGATGGGGTATTGACTGATGGGGTATTATTGACTGATGGGGTATTGAGTGATGGGGTATTATTGACTGATGGGGTATTATTGACTGATGGGGTATTGACTGATGGGGTATTATTGACTGATGGGGTATTGACTGATGGGGTATTGACTGATGGGGTATTATTGACTGATGGGGTATTGACTGATGGGGTATTGACTGATGGGGTATTGACTGATGGGGTATTGACTGATGGGGTATTATTGACTGATGGGGTATTATTGACTGATGGGGTATTATTGACTGATGGGGTATTATTGACTGATGGGGTATTATTGACTGATGGGGTATTATTGACTGATGGGGTATTGACTGATGGGGTATTGACTGATGGGGTATTATTGACTGATGGGGTATTGACTGGTGGGGTATTATTGACTGATGGGGTATTGACTAATGGGGTATTGACTGATGGGGTATTATTGACTGATGGGGTATTATTGACTGATGGGGTATTATTGACTGATGGGGTATTGACTGATGGGGTATTATTGACTGATGGGGTATTGACTGATGGGGTATTGACTGATGGGGTATTATTGACTGATGGGGTATTATTGACTGATGGGGTATTGACTGATGGGGTATTGACTGATGGGGTATTATTGACTGATGGGGTATTATTGACTGATGGGGTATTATTGACTGATGGGGTATTGACTGATGGGGTATTGACTGATGGGGTATTGACTGATGGGGTATTATTGACTGATGGGGTATTGACTGATGGGGTATTGACTGATGGGGTATTATTGACTGATGGGGTATTGACTGATGGGGTATTATTGACTGATGGGGTATTATTGACTGATGGGGTATTATTGACTGATGGGGTATTGACTGATGGGGTATTATTGACTGATGGGGTATTATTGACTGATGGGGTATTATTGACTGATGGGGTATTGACTGATGGGGTATTGACTGATGGGGTATTATTGACTGATGGGGTATTGACTGATGGGGTATTATTGACTGATGGGGTATTGACTGATGGGGTATTGACTGATGGGGTATTATTGACTGATGGGGTATTATTGACTGATGGGGTATTGACTGCTGGGGTATTGACTGATGGGGCTGGAGACGTGGGGGGAGGGGGGGATTGGAGACGTGGGGGGAGGGGGGATTGGAGACGTGGGGGGAGGGGGGGATTGGAGACGTGGAGGGAGGGGGGGATTGGAGACGTGGGGGGAGGGGGGGATTGGAGACGTGGTGGGAGGGGGGGATTGGAGACGTGGTGGGAGGGGGGGATTGGAGACGTGGTGGGAGGGGGGATTGGAGACGTGGTGGGAGGGGGGATTGGAGACGTGGGGGAGGGGGGATTGGAGACGTGGGGGGAGGGGGGGATTGGAGACGTGGGGGGAGGGGGGATTGGAGACGTGGTGGGAGGGGGGATTGGAGACGTGGGGGAGGGGGGATTGGAGACGTGGGGGGAGGGGGGGATTGGAGACGTGGGGGGAGGGGGATTGGAGACGTGGGGGGAGGGGGGATTGGAGACGTGGGGTGAGGGGGGGATTGGAGACGTGGGGGGAGGGGGGAGGGGGAGATTGGAGACGTGGGGGGAGGGGGGGATTGGAGACGTGGGGGGAGGGGGGAGCTGGAGACGTGGGGGGAGGAGAGAGCCTGTGGACTATTCCCCCTTCTCGATCACCAGAAAAATAACCTGTAAAATAATATGGCTTGAGAGCCAACTGAGCCCTGAGGAGATGAAAACCGGAGACAGATTTCATTTAGAGAAGAGAGAACACTTAGAATGGAAGCCAGAGGAGCACAATACTGTCACCGAGTGTCCTCGATGACTCACTACTCCCTTGATGTGTGTCCTACATACAGCCCTACAACCTTGATGGGTCCTATATACAGCCCTACACCCTTGATGTGTCCTATATACAGCCCTACACCCTTGATGTGTCCTATATACAGCTCTACACCCTTGATATGTGTCCACCCTTGATGCGTCCTATATACAGCCCTACACCCTTGATGTGTCCTATATACAGCCCCACACCCTTGAAATGTGTCCTATATACAGCCCTACACCCTTGATGTGTCCTATATACAGCCCTACAACCTTGATGGGTCCTATATACAGCCCTACACCCTTGATGTGTCCTATATACAGCTCTACACCCTTGATATGTGTCCACCCTTGATGCGTCCTATATACAGCCCTACACCCTTGATGGGTCCTATATACAGCCCTACACCCTTGATGTGTCCTATATACAGCCCCACACCCTTGAAATGTGTCCTATATACAGCCCTACACCCTTGATGTGTCCTATATACAGCCCTACACCCTTGATGTGTCCTATATACAGCCCTACACCCTTGATGTGTCCTATATACAACCCTACACCCTTGAAATGTGTCCTATATACAACCCTACACCCTTGAACTGTGTCCTATATACAGCCCTACACCCTTGATATGTCCTATATACAGCCCTACACCCTTGAAATGTGTCCTATATACAGCCCTACACCCTTGATGTGCCCTATATACAGCCCTACACCCTTGAAATGTGTCCTATATACAGCCCTACACCCTTGATGTGTCCTATATACAGCCCTACACCCTTGACATGTGTCCTATATACAGCCCTACACCCTTGATGTGTCCTATATACAGCCCTTACACCCTTGATGTGTCCTATATACAGCCCTACACCCTTGATGTGTCCTATATACAACCCTACACCCTTGAAATGTGTCCTATATACAACCCTACACCCTTGAAATGTGTCCTATATACAGCCCTACACCCTTGATATGTCCTATATACAGCCCTACACCCTTGAAATGTGTCCTATATACAGCCCTACACCCTTGATGTGCCCTATATACAGCCCTACACCCTTGATGTGTCCTATATACAGCCCTACACCCTTGATGTGCCCTATATACAGCCCTACACCCTTGAAATGTGTCCTATATACAGCCCTACACCCTTGATGTGTCCTATATACAGCCCTACACCCTTGAAATGTGTCCTATATACAGCCCTACACCCTTGATGTGTCCTATATACAGCCCTTACACCCTTGATGTGTCCTATATACAGCCCTACACCCTTGATGTGTCCTATATACAGCCCTACACCCTTGATGTGTCCTATATACAACCCTACACCCTTGATGTGTCCTATATACAACCCTACACCCTTGAAATGTGTCCTATATACAACCCTACACCCTTGAAATGTGTCCTATATACAGCCCTACACCCTTGATATGTCCTATATACAGCCCTACACCCTTGAAATGTGTCCTATATACAGCCCTACACCCTTGATGTGTCCTATATACAGCCCTACACCCTTGATGTGTCCTATATACAGCCCTACACCCTTGATGTGTCCTATATACAGCCCTACACCCTTGATGTGTCCTATATACAGCCCTACACCCTTGATGTGTCCTATATACAGCCCTACACCCTTGATGGGTCCTATATACAGCCCTACACCCTTGAAATGTGTCCTATATACAGCCCTACACCCTTGATGTGTCCTATATACAGCCCTACACCCTTGATGTGTCCTATATACAGCCCTACACCCTTGATGTGTCCTATATACAGCCCTACACCCTTGATGTGTCCTATATACAGCCCTACACCCTTGATGTGTCCTATATACAGCCCTACACCCTTGATGTGTCCTATATACAGCCCTACACCCTTGATGTGTCCTATATACAGCCCTACACCCTCGATGTTTCTCCAGAACAAGAAGAAACACCAGAGATAACCCAGCACATTTGGTTCCTTTGAAGTTGTGCCAATGTATGTTTTTCGATGCTTCACGTTGGTTGTGGGAACAAAGCCATGTGTTTCCTGACGGGGGAAACTGAGCCGTTCGCCTGTTCTGGAGACATACAGTGTTTTGGGTTGCAGGGAGGTTCTGGGAAGGTTTTACTCTGGTTGAATATTTTCCAGGGAGGTTCTCATGTCAAATGTATTTATAAAGCCCTTCTTACATCAGCTGATGTCACAAAGTGCTGTAACAGAAACCCAGCCTAAAACCCCAAACAGCAAGCAATGCAGGTGTAGAAGCACGATGGCTAGGAAAAACTCCCTAGAAAGGCCAAAACCTAGGAAGAAGCCTAGAGAGGAACCAGGCTATGAGGGGTGGCCTTCCAGAAGAGTCATCTTCTGGCTGTGCCGGGTGGACATTATAACAGAACATGGCCAAGATGTTCAAATGTTCCTAGATGACCAGCATGGTCAGATAATAGGTTCTGAGAAGGTTTTACTCTGGTTCAATGTTTCCCAGGGACGTTTTATTCATGTTTCAATAAGATATTTTACTGCTCTCTTATTTCGATTCAACTGTTTTCAACTCCAATCACAAATAGGACACATGGAAATTAATTTCCTTCGGCATTAATCACACAGTGGGTTAACTGCCGTGTTGAGTGGCAGAACGACAGATTTTTACCTTGTGAGCTCGGGGGATTCGATCCAGCAACCTTTTCGGTTACTAGTCCAACGCTCTAACCACTAAAATTCCCACCTATGATATTCTGTTATCTATCTATTGAATGAGTCCACCGCGCCTCGAGCCTTCAGCGAGCATGCCATGTTCCTTTACACATACAACACTGTTCAATTGAGTCTGTTCATTTGAGTCTGTTCATTTGAGTCTGTTCATTTGAGTCTGTTCATTTGAGTCTGTTCATTTGAGTCCGTTCATTTGAGTCCGTTCATTTGAGTCCGTTCATTTGAGTCCGTTCATTTGAGTCCGTTCATTTGAGTCCGTTCATTTGAGTCCGTTCATTTGAGTCCGTTCATTTGACTCTGTCCATTTGAGTCCGTTCATTTGAGTCCGTTCATTTGAGTCCGTTCATTTGAGTCCGTTCATTTGAGTCCGTTCATTTGAGTCCGTTCATGTGAGTCCGTTCAATCAGAAGCCCATTTCAAAGGGAACAAACACTCATTAAGATCAGGTGTGGCCAATTAGTGGGCGCGGCCAACACACCTGAACACGCTTAAACCAGCTGGAGGAGAGAGAGAGTTTTGTTGACGCCGAGAATGGAATGTGTGTGTTTTTAAATAAACTTTTTTTTTTTTTTTAGAACGTTGTCTGAACACGACTCAAGTTTTCTTGGTTTTTATGTTTATTTTAATGGAAAGTTTTCTTAAACGTCCTCTGAACTATTTGATAACATTTGTAAAAATGTGCCGAGCGTGTTCCAAACCCAAGTAACTATCCTGCACCTTTCCCAGAATGTGGTGGGAAGGTTCTATACAAAAAAACAAAACATAGGACAACCACACTCTCAGCAACATATGGTTCTCTGAACGTTACGTGCTAGCTGGGAACACAGTGAGACAGCCCTGGTTGGTGGCGGTGGGCGGTGGTGGGGGGGTACAGCGAGAGACAGAGTGCATTCTGTGGACAACAAGCAATTGGTAACTAAAGGAAAATGCCATGACAGAGGCTTCAAACCTCCACAGCTGTCAAACGCCAAGCGTCTGTGACACCACTTTCAATTACCCATGATCCACCACCAGAAACAGAGGCGGCTGTCTGCGCGTCTCTCCGACAGTCCCTCGCTCTCACCCTGGAGACTGACAAAGAGAAACGAACAGAGAAATGGAGAATAGGATGAGTGAAACTCTGGCTCTGTCCAAAATGGGCCCCCCTTTCTATGTAGTGCACTGCATTTGACCAGAGCCCTATGGTCTCAGTTCTAAAGTAGTGCACTGTACAGGGTGCCATTTGAAATGCATGCTTTCAGTATTCAAGCTGTAGGACATAGAGGGGCCCAATTCAGAATGAGGAGAAGTATACCTTTCCTGCACATGTTGATTTAAGCACTTCTCAGTATTTGCTATTCAGACATACCTTACTTACGCAGGTCCTCAACGAGCTCTTTGGGAGTGGGAGGGATTCATTACATCAGCTCTTTTCTTAACATAGACTGACCAGGTGATTCATTACATCAGCTCTTTCCTTGACATAGACTGACCAGGTGATTCCTGACAGACTGACCAGGTGATTCATTAGATCAGCTCTTTCCTTGACATAGACTGCCTAGGCGACATAGACCAGACCGAAACGGAGTAAAATCTCAGCTTTAAAAAAATCTTCAAAAATCTAATGTCTCCCTTTGACTGAGACATTCAGATGACGCTGTCTGAGGTCTGGTGTCCTCCAGGGCCGAGAGACACGCTGAGAGCAAACTGACGGATATGAACGTAGACAGAGTGGCGGTCCCAAATGGCACCCTATTCCCTGTTTATGACACTACTACCAGAGTACTAGGGAATAAAGGGCCATTCACTTCAGCCATTAGGACATTCCACCTGGCTGCCTGTCTGCCTGTCTGTCTGCTTGTCTGTCTGTCTGTCTGTCTGTCTGCCTGTCTGTCTGCTTGTCTGCCTGTCTGTCTGCCTGTCTGTCTGCTTGTCTGCCTGTCTGTCTGCTTGTCTGCCTGTCTGCCTGTCTGTCTGCTTGTCTGCCTGTCTGTCTGCTTGTCTCTCTGCTTGTCTGTCTGCCAAGGACTCAGATAGAGAGGCTACTGCTGATCCAACCCTACAGCTGATCCAATCCTAATGCTGTTCCAACCCTACTGCTGTTCCAACCCTACTGCTGATCCAACCCTACTGCTGATCCAATCCTACAACTGATCCAACCCTACTGCTGATCCAACCCTACAGCTGATCCAATCCTACTGCTGTTCCAACCCTACAGCTGATCCAATCCTACTGCTGTTCCAACCCTACTGCTGTTCCAACCCTACTGCTGATCCAACCCTACTGCTGATCCAATCCTACAACTGATCCAACCCTACTGCTGATCCAACCCTACTGCTGATCCAATCTTACTGCTGAAACAAACCTATCCTGACACCTCTCTGCCTGACTCCCTCATGTTTCTCCATCCATCAATCTTCAGGATCACCGTCAAGATGCCTCTCTCATCTTTTTAAGTGGGAGAACTTGCACAATTGGTGGCTGACTAAATACTTTTTTGCCCCACTGTATCTTTATACCTCTGGCCCCTCCCTATGGACCATACCAATAACCACTGGTTATTTTATACCTCTGGCCCCTACCTATGGACCATACCATTAACCCCTGGTTATTTTATACCTCTGGCCCCTACCTACGGACCATACCAATAACCACTGGTTATTTTATACCTCTGGCCCCTCCCTACGGACCATACCAATAACCACTGGTTATTTTATACCTCTGGCCCCTACCTATGGACCATACCATTAACCATGTTACTCTTTACCCAAACATGACATATTAAATCATGTGACATACCTTCATTATACCCACATTTACATGTTCATTCAGACGGAATATCTTAAACACTCCTCCTGTCTTATCCCCAAAGCGGGGAATTTACTTTCCATAAATGAACAGACATTTCATAATGATAGTTCTGCAGGCCAACAGGCGGCAAAACGTATTACTCAATTAGGAGCCCGGGCAGCCGCTCCCATGACGCACGGACATGACATGGAGCTCCGAGACACGCCCACTTCAAAACACATGACAGATTACAACACGGAACTAAACACACGTATTTCTCCTCAGTAGTGTTCATGTGCACCTGAACATCGCATCCACTGGGAGAAAAAATGGTAAATTACTGCATTTAAATACGAAACTGAAATGTGTGTCGCAATGCAACTCGACCAGACATTTCCTCGACACATAATTAGCCTTGAGGACATGGTGGTGTGAATGTGCTTAGTGATGAGCAGTGTGGTGTTGAACGCTGAGCTGTAGTCGATGAACAGCATTCTCACGCAGGTGTTCCGTTTGTCCAGGTGGGAAAGGGCAGTGTGGAGTGCCCTTTTACATTCTCAATGTTCATAACCCAATTGAATTATACCACTCAGTCTGCACACCAGAATGTGTAAGATCCTGGTTGAATGAAACAGACGGAGGCCCAGCTAAAGAGTCAAAAAGGTTTATTCACAGAACGTTCTGAAGTCAAGAATACAAATCAATTCATTTTATACTGACTTCTTACGCCCACACATTCACACCACCATACGCACACACATTCACGCTAACATTAGCACACAATGTCCTGCTACGCACACACAGTCACACTAACCAGCCGGGAGACCTTGGCCTTGAGACGTACTCCCCGTTCTCTCCCAAATCTCTAGTCAGGTCGGCACCGAGTGTTTCAAATACCATAGATAAACATTAGCTACAGTGCCTTGCGAAAGTATTCGGCCCCCTTGAACTTTGCGACCTTTTGCCACATTTCAGGCTTCAAACATAAAGATATAAAACTGTATTTTTTTGTGAAGAATCAACAACAAGTGGGACACAATCATGAAGTGGAACGACATTTATTGGATATTTCAAACTTTTTTAACAAATCAAAAAACTGAATAATTGGGCGTGCAAAATTATTAGTTTTACAGTAGGTGACAGGGCGACAAGATGTGGGGACTAAAACAACATAAAACCTGGGGGGTATCAACGCATTATTAAATTAATTAGCCAGCTACGCTAATTTTGAGAAACAGTTTGGGCGATTTTGGGGTCAAATTAACCAGTTGTCTACCTTTTAATAAGCAGCTGGTAGCTAGTTAACTCCCATGCCAATGTCAAGTCTTTCTAAACTAATATCTGACATTAAGTTATTTCAGAATGAAAGTTACCTGCTCTGTCACATTACGTTAGCTAGCTATCCCCAGTTAGATAATGCTCTGTGACATGTTAGCTAGCTGTCCCCAGTTAGATAATGCTCTGTCACATTATGTTAGCTATCTATCCCCAGTTAGATAATGCTCTGTGACATATTAGCTAGCTATCCCCAGTTAGATAATGCTCTGTGACATGTTAGCTAGCTGTCCCCAGTTAGATAATGCTCTGTGTCATTATGTTAGCTATCTATCCCCAGTTAGATAATGCTTTGTGTCATTATGTTAGCTAGCTGTCCCCAGTTAGATAATGCTTTGTTATATTACGTTAGCTAGCTATCCCCAATTAGATAACGCTTTGTGATATTACGTTAGCTAGCTATCCCCAGTTAGATAATGCTCTGTGACATTGTGTTAGCTAGCTGTCCCGTTAGATAATGCTCTGTGACATTATGTTAGCTAGCTGTCCCCAGTTAGATAATGCTCAGTGACATTATGTTAGCTAGCTATCCCCAGTTAGATAATGTGTTTTCAGTTTATTGTATCTACATGCTTGTTGCGTTCTCCCTGGTGTACCCGTTCATCAGGAGCTGCTCCTCCTAAGTAGCATCATCTAATCTGTTCAAGACAACGGCAGCATGTGCAGATGTGGTCGTTCGGTTTTTAACGTGCAAAAGTGAAATAGAATCGTGCAAAGATCGTTTTATATGTATATATATATATATATATATATATATATATATATATATTCTCAAAGAAACTACAGGAGGTTTGAAAACTTGGCCTCATATTTCTGTCATGCTGCTTTGTTGACAATTCAAACCATAATGCACCTCGGGTATTCAGCCAATCAGCAGCCGTCACTGCTTCTTTGTATCAACAACTGTTGTGGGTATTCAGAGGTCATTGGGATTCATTCTTTATTTTATGTAACCTTTATTTAAGAGTTCAGTGGGTCTTCTTGATGCCAGATAGGAACATGGGCAAAGAGCGTGTGAGACAAAGGGTGCTTCCTAAATAGCACCCTATTCCCTATATAGTGCACTACTTGTGTGTGCTATATATATATAGAGTGGCATTTGGAACACAAGCCCTAGAGAGTTAGCTCGTTAGCAGTAGCCGTCACATGAAAACATGTTGCATTGTGGAATCCATCGAAGACCAGCCTCAGCGTCTGACATGCTCAGTCAGTTCGTCCTCTTGATACGTGACAGGAAGTCAGCGAGTCCTCTTGATGCGTGACAGGAAGTCAGCGAGAAAATCAACCAACCGACCAGTCAGGCAGGCAGTACCTCTTGATGCGTGACAGGAAGTCAGCGAGTCAATCAACCAATCAGTGAATCCTCTTGATGCGCGACAGGAACATGGGCCCCCAGCTCTGACCCTGCTGTGGAACCACAAGGAGGCCTAACGAGGGGGTGTGGCCTAACGGGGTGAAGGTGAAGTGTTTCTGGAGCGGAAGGGCTAGCTCCTCCTCCAGGTCTTGAAGCTCCACCCCTGGACAGGTGTTTAGGACCGCCTCCACCACTTCCTGGTTCTCAGAGCGGGACAACGTGCAGGTGGAGTAGACGGCCACGCCCCCCGGACGCAACGCAGCCAGCGCAGACCTGGGGAACAGACAGGATGTGATGAGACAGATCAGTAGCAGCTGGAAGAGAGGGCTGTGGATTGATTTCAGGTTAAAGGTCAACATAGGCCTGGCCCAGGACTGTTTTTACACCCCCGGCCTCAGAGGTAGAAACACAAAACTCTGGTGTAAAACCCCACAGTGGAAAAGGGACAGGTATGTCTGTATGTAGGCCAGGTATGTCTGGATGTGGGCCAGGTATGTCTGGATGTAGACCAGGTATGTCTGGATGTAGGCCAGGTATGTCTGGATGTAGACCAGGTATGTCTGGATGTAGGCCAGGTATGTCTGGATGTAGACCAGGTATGTCTGTATGTAGACCAGGTATGTCTGTATGTAGGCCAGGTATGTCTGTATGTAGACCAGGTATGTCTGTATGTAGGCCAGGTATGTCTGTATGTAGGCCAGGTATGTCTGGAGGTAGGCCAGGTATGTCTGTATGTAGGCCAGGTATGTCTGTATGTAGGCCAGGTATGTCTGTATGTAGGCCAGGTATGTAGGCCAGGTATGTCTGTATGTAGGCCAGGTATGTAGGCCAGGTATGTCTGTATGTAGGCCAGGTATGTAGGCCAGGTATGTCTGTATGTAGGCCAGGTATGTCTGTATGTAGGCCAAGTATGTCTGTATGTAGGCCAGGTATGTAGGCCAGGTATGTCTGTATGTAGGCCAGGTATGTCTGTATGTAGGCCAGGTATGTCTGTATGTAGGCCAGATATGTCTGTATGTAGGCCAGGTATGTCTGTATGTAGGCCAGGTATGTCTGGATGTAGACCAGGTATGTCTGTATGTAGGTCAGGTATGTCTATTTGTGGGCCAGGTATGTCTGTATGTAGGCCAGGTATGTCTGTTAGTAGGCCAGGTATGTCTGTATGTAGGCCAGGTATGTCTGTTTGTAGGCCAGGTATGTCTGTATGTAGGCCAGGTATGTCTGTTTGTAGGCCAGGTATGTCTGTATGTAGGCCAGGTATGTCTGTTTGTAGGCCAGGTATGTCTGTATGTAGGCCAGGTATGTCTGTTTGTAGGCCAGGTATGTCTGTATGTAGGCCAGGTATGTCTGTTAGTAGGCCAGGTATGTCTATGTAGGCCAGGTATGTCTATTTTTGGGCCCGGTATGTCTGTATATTGCCAAGCTGATTTCATAATTAAAGCATGAATTCATACCTGAGCAGTTGTGTCTGTAGTGTGGGCAGCCTGGCCCTCTCCCTCAGCCTCACAGCTCCATGCTGCTCCCCTCCTGGTCCGGAGAACAGCCAGCTACGATCATTAGAACATGGAGCATCCAGCAGAACCTGGGAGGGAGGGGGGGAGGGAGGAGGGAGGGAGGGGGAAGAGGGAGGAGGGAGGGGGAAGAGGAAGAGGGAAGAGGGAGGGAGGAGAGGGAAGAGGGAGGGAGGAGAGGGAAGAGGGAGGAGGGAGAGGGAAGAGGGAGGAGGGAGAGGGAGGAGGGAGGAGGGAGAGGGAGGAGGGAGGAGGGAGAGGGAAGAGGGAGGGGGAAGAGGGAGGAGGGAGGAGGGAGGGGAGAAGAGGGAGGAGGGAGGGAGAAGAGGGAGGGGAGAAGAGGGAGGAGGGAGGGAGAAGAGGGAGGAGGGAGGGAGAAGAGGGAGGAGGGAGGGAGGAGGGACGGAGAAGAGGAGGGAGGGAGGAGAGAGGGAGGAGGGTGGGAGAAGAGGGAGGAGGGAGGGGGAGGAGGGAGGGAGAAGAGGAGGGAGGAGGGACGAGGGGAAGAGGGACGAGGGGAAGAGGGAGGAGGGGAAGAGGGAGGAGGGGAAGAGGGAGGAGGGGAAGAGGGAGGAGGGAGGGGAGAAGAGGGAGGAGGGAGGGAGAAGAGGGAGGAGGGAGGGAGAAGAGGGAGGGAGAAGAGGAGGGAGGGAGGAGGGAGAAGAGGGAGAAGAGGGAAGAGGGAGGGGAGGAGGGAGGGAGAAGAAGGGGAGGGGAGAAAAGAAAGGAGGGGGGAGAAGAGGGAGGAGGGAGGGAGAAGAGGGAGGAGGGAGGGAGAAGAGGGAGGAGGGAGGGAGAAGAGGGAGGAGGGAGGAGAGAGAAGAGGGAGGGAGGGAGGGAGGAGAGAGAAGAGGGAGGGAGGGAGGGGGAGAGAAGAGGGAGGAAGGGGGAGAGGGGGAGAGAAGAGGGAGGAAGGGGGAGAGAAGAGGGAGGAAGGGGGAGAGAAGAGGGAGGAAGGGAGGGAGGGGGAGGAGCGGGGAGAGAAGCGGGAGGAGGGGGGAGAGAAGAGGGGGGAGAGAAGAGGGAGGAGGGGGGAGAGAAGAGGGAGGAGGGGGGAGAGAAGAGGGAGGAGGGGGAGAGAAGAGGGAGGAGGGGGAGAGAAGAGGGAGGAGGGGGGAGAGAAGAGGGAGGAGGGGGAGAGAAGAGGGAGGAAGGGAGGGAGGGGGAGAGAGAAGATGGAGGAAGGGAGGGAGGGGAAGGGGGAGGAGCGGGAGGGGAAGGGGGGGAGCGGGGAGAAAAGAGGGAGGAGGGGGGAGAGAAGAGGGAGGAGGGGGGAGAGAAGAGGGAGGAGGGGGGAAAGAAGAGGGAGGAGGGGGGAAAGAAGAGGGAGGAGGGGGGAGAGAAGAGGGAGGAGGGGGAGAGAAGAGGGAGGAGGGGGAGAGAAGAGGGAGGAGCGGGGAGAGAAGAGGGAGGAGGGGGAGAGAAGGGGGAGGAGGGGGGAAAGAAGAGGGAGGACGGGGGAGAGAAGAGGGAGGAGGGGGGAGAGAAGAGGGAGGAGGGGGGAAAGAAGAGGGAGGAGGGGGAAAGAAGAGAAAGGGGGGGAGAGAAGAGGGAGGAGGGGGGAGAGAAGAGGGAGGAAGGGAGGGAGGGGGAGAGAGAAGATGGAGGAAGGGAGGGAGGGGAAGGGGGGGAGCGGGGAGAAAAGAGGGAGGAGGGGGGAGAGAAGAGGGAGGAGGGGGGAGAGAAGAGGGAGGAGGGGGGAAAGAAGAGGGAGGAGGGGGAGAGAAGAGGGAGGAGGGGGAGAGAAGAGGGAGGAGGGGGGAGGAGCGGGGAGAGAAGAGGGAGGAGGGGGAGAGAAGGGGGAGGAGGGGGAGAGAAGAGGGAGGAGGGGGGAGAGAAGAGGGAGGAGGGGGAGAGAAGAGGGAGGAGGGGGGAGAGAAGAGGGAGGAGGGGGAGAGAAGAGGGAGGAGGGGGAGAGAAGAGGGAGGAGGGGGGAGAGAAGAGGGAGGAGGGGGAGAGAAGAGGGAGGAGGGGGAGAGAAGAGGGAGGAGCGGGGAGAGAAGAGGGAGGAGGGGGGAGAGAAGAGGGAGGAGCGGGGAGAGAGAAAGACAATTAGAGAATTAATAGGTGGGGGGGTCAACAAAACCACTAAATCTAGAGATAGTAAATGAAACCAGCAGCAGGGAGGCATAAGGCGTGGAGGGACAGGGACAGAGACAGACAGAGATACATGGTGAGAAGCACTATTCAAATGACTAGTATTCTAATTCAATGAAGAACACTAATGACACAACACAGGAAAGATCCCCAGCCTCATGGTCTCTAGCCCCTAAATCCATCAACCCCTTTCTGTTTCAAGAGCAGAAAGAGGAGAGAGGAGAGAGGAGAGAACAGAGGAGAGAGAACAGAGAGGAGAGGAGAGAGAGGAGAGGAGAGAGAACAGAGAGGAGATAACAGAGAGGAGAGAGAGGAGAGAACAGAGAGGAGAGAACAGAGAGGAGAGAACAGAGAGGAGAGAACAAAGAGGAGAGAACAGAGAGGAGAGAACAGAGAGGAGAGAACAGAGAGGAGAGAACAGAGGGGAGAGAGAGGAGAAGAGAGAACAGAGGGGAGAGAACAGAGAGGAGAGAACAGAGAGGAGAGAACAGAGAGGAGAGGAGAGAGAGGAGAGAACAGAGGAGAGAGAACAGAGAGGAGAGGAGAGAGAGGAGAGAACAGAGGAGAGAGAACAGAGGAGAGGAGAGAGAGGAGAGAGGAGAGAATAGAGAGGAGAGAACAGAAGAGAGAGGAGAGAACAGAGGAGAAAGAACAGAGGAGAGAACAGAGAGGAGAGAACAGAGAAGAGAGGAGAGAAGAGAAGAGAGAGAACAGAGGAGTGAAAGAGAGAATAGAACAGAGCAACAGAGAGAAGAGAGAGAGAACAGAGGAGAGAGAACACAGAGGAAAGAGAAAAGAGAGGAGAGAAAAGAGAACAGAACAGAGCAACAGAGAGAGAAGAGAGAGAGAGAGAGAGAGAGAGAGAGAACAGAGCAGAGAGAGGATGACTGTAATGTAAAGTCTCTATGTGATGCTAGCTGCTGAGGGGGGATGAGATAGGATGGGTTTTCCTCCGGTGGGTAGAGGCGTGGGCTCCTCTCCTCCACAGGGCCTCTCCAGTCAGTGAGACGGCGCTAATGAGTGCCACAGAGGAGAACAAGAGCTAATCCTATAGCCCTCTGTGGGAGAGGAGATAAGAGACAGAGGCAGGGCGGAGCGAGAGAAAGAGAGGCAGGGGGGAGAGAGGAAGAGAGGCAGGGGGGAGTGAAGAGAGGGGAGGGAGACAGAGCACACAAATAATTATACCTACCTCGGCATAAACATCAACACTGCAGTTAACCCACTGTTCCTAGACCAGTTAATCCACTGTTCCTAGATCAGTTAACCCACTGTTCCTAGACCAGTTAACCCACTGTTCCTAGACCAGTTAATCCACTGTTCCTAGACCAGTTAACCCACTAGACCAGTTAACCCACTGTTCCTAGACCAGTTAACCCACTGTTCCTAGACCAGTTAACCCACTGTTCCTAGACCAGTTAACCCACTGTTCCTAGACCAGTTAACCCACTGTTCCTAGACCAGTTAACCCACTGTTCCTAGACCAGTTAACCCACTGTTCCTAGACCAGTTAACCCACGGTTCCTAGACCAGTTAACCCACTGTTCCTAGACCAGTTAACCCACTGTTCCTAGACCAGTTAACCCACTGTTCCTAGACCAGTTAACCCACTGTTCCTAGACCAGTTAACCCACTGTTCCTAGACCAGTTAACCCACTGTTCCTAGACCAGTTAATCCACTGTTCCTAGATCAGTTAACCCACTGTTCCTAGACCAGTTAACCCACTGTTCCTAGACCAGTTAATCCACTGTTCCTAGACCAGTTAACCCACTAGACCAGTTAACCCACTGTTCCTAGACCAGTTAACCCACTGTTCCTAGACCAGTTAACCCACTGTTCCTAGACCAGTTAACCCACTGTTCCTAGACCAGTTAACCCACTGTTCCTAGACCAGTTAACCCACTGTTCCTAGACCAGTTAACCCACTGTTCCTAGACCAGTTAACCCACGGTTCCTAGACCAGTTAACCCACTGTTCCTAGACCAGTTAACCCACTGTTCCTAGACCAGTTAACCCACTGTTCCTAGACCAGTTAACCCACTGTTCCTAGACCAGTTAACCCACTGTTCCTAGACCAGTTAACCCACTAGACCAGTTAACCCACTGTTCCTAGACCAGTTAACCCACTGATCCTAGACCAGTTAACCCACTGTTCCTAGACCAGTTAACCCACTGTTCCTAGACCAGTTAACCCACTGTTCCTAGACCAGTTAACCCACTGTTCCTAGACCAGTTAACCCACTGTTCCTAGACCAGTTAACCCACTGTTCCTAGACCAGTTGACCCACTGTTCCTAGACCAGTTGACCCACTGTTACTAGACCAGTTAACCCACTGTTCCTAGACCAGTTAACCCACTAGACTGGTTAACCCACTGTTCCTAGACCAGTTAACCCACTGTTCCTAGACCAGTTAACCCACTGTTCCTAGACCAGTTAACCCACTGTTCCTCTGAACAAGGCAGTTAACCCACTGTTCCTAGACCAGTTAACCCACTGTTCCTAGACCAGTTAACCCACTGTTCCTAGACCAGTTAACCCACTGTTCCTAGACCAGTTAACCCCACTGTTCCTAGACCAGTTAACCCCACTGTTCCTAGACCAGTTAACCCCACTGTTCCTAGACCAGTTAACCCACTGTTCCTAGACCAGTTAACCCCACTGTTCCTAGACCAGTTAACCACCTGTTCCTAGGGTCGTCATTGTAAATAAGAACTTGTTTTGTGACTCTGAGGAAGTAGATAAAAGACCCCCCCCCCCCCCCAAACACGGACGACGCTGGGCCGATTGTGCGCCGCCCTATGGGACTCCAGATCACGGCCTGGTTGTGATACAGCCCGGGATTGAACCAGGGTCTGTAGTGACGCCTCTAGCACGGAGATGCAGTGCCTTCGACCACTATGGAGTTTTTAACTTGTCTAAAAAAATATATATATATCTATATTATTTTGCAAACAAAGATAAATGGGACCGTTATGTGTGAGTCCATTACTGTATTCATACGGGCATATTGTCCTTCAACAGGAAACGTTCAGAATAGCTGCAGTGTGTCTTTCAACTGATCTGGGCTGTTATGTGTGTCTTTCCACTGATCTGGGCTGTTATGTGTGTCTTTCCACTGATCTGGGCTGTTATGTGATTTACAGGCATTTCGCTACACCTGCAACAATATCTGCTAAACCCGCGCGCGCATGTGACCAGATAAACGGGATCTGATTTGATGACCGTTCAGAGGAACAAGAGCGCCCCCTGCTGGAACTGCAGGTTGGAGACGCTCACTTCAGAGAAATGTTATCATGGCTCTTCCTCCGTCCAGGACTCCTTGCAGCCTGTCTCCTAGCCCCTTTCTTAAAACCCATTGGAGAAACCAGTCTGAAGGGAGGGAGTGTCTCCTACCAATACGGATGGGAAGAAAGCAAGTAAGGAGATAGGATGCACTGAGATGGAGCGTCTCCTACCAATACGGATGGGAAGGAGGTAAGGAGATAGGATGCACTGAGAGGGAGCGTCTCCTACCAATACGGATGGGAAGGAGGTAAGGAGATAGGATGCACAACACACTGAGATGGAGCCCTTGTGTCTTCTTCCCTCACCTTGTCATACATTCCGGCTTCACTCTGCCCAAAGTTCCGTCCATCCTGATTGGACACGGTGACAGTGCTGCTCAGCGATTGGGGGATGAAGGATTCCAGGGTTTTGGCCAGCCAATCACGTCGGTGTGGGTCCATTTCATTACAACACAACAGAGCTGGAACACAACGACAGATGAGACTGACTCATGTTATCAATATAACGGTGTTAACCGTTCCCATTAATGAGTTTAACAGGACCTGGGTTAGCAGTCCTACCCTTAAGGGGTTAGCCCCTACACCCTAACCCCCTACACCCTTAGCCCCTACACCCTAATTAGCCCCTACACCCTAATTAGCCCCTACACCCTAATTAGCCCCCTTACTCTCTAACCCCCTACACCCTTAGCCCCTACACCCTAACCACTTAGCCCCTACACCCTTAGCCCCTACACCCTTAGCCCCTACACCCTGACCCCCTACACCCTGACCCCCTACACCCTGACCCCCTACACCCTGACCCCCTACACCCTAACAGTGTAATGCTCCTGACCTGGGTCAGCAGTCTGTAGTTTTGCCAAGGCCTTTCCTCCAGGAGCAGAGCAGAGATCCAGGACCCTGTCCCCCTCCTCTACACCCTAACAGTGTAATGCTCATGTCCTGACCTGGGTCAGCAGTCTGTAGTATAGCCAAGGCCTTCCCTCCAGGAGCAGAGCAGAGATCCAGGACCCTGTCCCCCTCCTCTACCCCCAGGGCTAAGACAGGCAGCAGGGAGGCAGCGTTCATCAGGTAGTAGGGTTTCAACTGGCCCTGGCGGTGAAGAGGAGAGGGGTAACGCACTGGGGAGGGGTGGATGAAACACTGAAGGGAGGGAGGAGGAGGACCGGGGTGAGGGATGGAGCTGGGCTGGGTGGGAGAGGTAGGGTGAGGGATGGAGCTAGGCTGGGTGGGAGAGGCAGGGTGAGGCTGGGGGAGAGAGGAGTTAAGAGGCAGGTCCGTGTGGGGCAGTAGGCTGACGAAGCCTTGCCCTTGGAGGCGTTGTTTGACCTCTGACACCGCAGCAAAACGGTTGAGCATCACTCCATACTGCCAGCACCCAGGGTTCAACAACACAGCCCTGTAGGAGACAGGAGGAGAGGAGAAGAGGTTGAGCATCACTCCATACTGCCAGCACCCAGGGTTCAACAACACAGCCCTGTAGGAGACCGGAGGAGAGGAGAAGAGGTTGAGCATCACTCCATACTGCCAGCACCCAGGGTTCAACAACACAGCCCTGTAGGAGACAGGAGGAGAGGAGAAGAGGTTGAGCATCACTCCATACTGCCAGCACCCAGGGTTCAACAACACAGCCCTGTAGGAGACAGGAGGAGAGGAGAAGAGGTTGAGCATCACTCCATACTGCCAGCACCCAGGGTTCAACAACACAGCCCTGTAGGAGACAGGAGGAGAGGAGAAGAGGTTGAGCATCACTCCATACTGCCAGCACCCAGGGTTCAACAACACCTTTCCCTTTGTCAGGGAGGTGACCAAGAACCCGATGGTCACTCTAACAGAGCTCCAGAGTTCCTCTTTGGAGATGGGAGAACTTTCTAGAAGGACAACCATCTCTGCAGCACTCCACCAATCAGGCCTTTATGGTAGAGTGGCCAGATGGAAGCCACTTGTCATTAAAAGGCACATGACAGCCCGCTTGGAGTTTTCTAAAGACTCTCAAACAAGATTCCCTGGTTTGATGAAATCAAGATTGGTTTCTTTGGCCTGAATGCCAAGCGTGCCAAGTCTGGAGGAAACCTGGCGCCATCCCTACGGTGAAGCATGGTGGTGGCAGCATCATGCTGTGTGGATGTTTTTCAGCGGCAGGGACTGGGAGACTAGTCAGGATCGAGGCAAAGATGAACGGAACACCGAGAGATCCTTGATGAAAACCTGCTCCAAAGCGCTCAGGACCTCAGACTGGGGCGAAGGTTCACCTTCCAATAGGACAACGACCCTAAGCACACAACCAAGACAACGCAGGAGTGGCTTCAGGACAAGTCACTGAATGTCCTTCAGTGTCCCAGCAGGAACACGGACTTGAACCCGATCAAACATCTCTGGAGAGACCTGAAAATATCTGTACAACGACGCTCCCCATCCAACCTCACAGAGCTTGAGAGAATCTGCAGAGAGGAATGGGAGAAACTCCCATTTTTTTTTTATATACATTTGCAAAACTGTCTAAACCTGTTTTGTCATTATGGGGTATTGTGATGTCATTATGGGGTATTGTGATGTCATTATGGGGTATTGTGATGTCATTATGGGGTATTGTGATGTCATTATGGGGTATTGTGATGTCATTATGGGGTATTGTGTGTAGATTGATGAGCCATTTTAGAACAAGGCTGTAACATAACAAAATGTGTAAAAAAATCTATGTGGTCTGAATACTTCCAGAATGCACTGCACAACTTTAGACCAAGACCTATGGGGAATACGGTGCCATTTGGGAAACAAGACTACAACAGAGTTCCCATCCGATTTAAGTTCAGAGTAATACAACGACTTATAATATAGTTATTGGCACGTAATGCTGCATAGACTGTATAAAAGGATACGAGGACGAGGTGAACGCGTACATACCTTGCAGACGGCCATAGGGGGCCAAGTTCCTGACCGTACTGTTGGTCAAAACGGTCCAATATGACTTTACACACCCGTTTCTGTTTCTCGGGTCGGGAAAGAACCTGTGAGTTTGAGGAACACGTCTAGATTCAAACAGGACGACGGCTGATGAGTGTGTGCGTGTGTGTAACTAAAAGTTTAACACATCTAATCATTTATTTGATCAAAGAACCCACAAACGTATTGTCTGCTGGTCCTATTCGTGTATTCGTATGAACCAACCTTACCCGTTCGGTCGGAACAGTTCGCTCCTCTCTCGACAGGTCCTGTCCACGGTCGGGACCGATAACGGAGTTGCACGACAGTAATCTCAGACATGTCGACAACTGAGAATGTCTCCATTGTAGAATAAATAACTCTCCCGAGACTAAACGTCTAAACATTTCATAAATAAATCAGAATTAAATCAATTTAAGCAAACGGTTGACGCCGAAATGTCCATTTCATTCGTGTTTTTCTTTAGACGTGTCCGTGTCTTATAATTTACCCCCTTCTCCTAGGCTATTTTAAACTCAGTTCCCCTCCCTAACATAAAGCCGGGTGAATGTGGAGGCCAATAGAGTTTGGAATAGAGACAAGGGTACAAATCCATATACGCATTTATTAGCATTTTATAACAAAAATTTACACAAGGTAGAAAATGTGACTATGAAATCCCAAGAATGTAGCTGTGTGACTAAAGTAACATGTTATGGAAATGTACAAGATGCATTCACATGGTAAGGTGATACAGGACAAGACTGACCCCCTGACCCAGTTCACATGGTAAGGTGATACAGGACAAGACTGACCCCCTGACCCCGTTCACATGGTAAGGTGATACAGGACAAGACTGACCCCCTGACCCCGTTCACATGGTAAGGTGATACAGGACAAGACTGACCCCCTGACCCTGTTCACATGGTAAGGTGTGGCCTACAGTCAAACAATAAACGGGGTCAGTCTCTATGGAGTGTAGAAACGGGGTCAGTCTCGGTGGAGTAGAAACGGGGTCAGTCTCTATGCAGTGTAGAAACGGGGTCAGTCTCTATGCAGAGTAGAAACGGGGTCAGTCTCGGTGGAGTAGAAACAGGGTCAGTCTCTATGCAGAGTAGAAACGGGGTCAGTCTCAGTGGAGTAGAAACGGGGTCAGTCTCTATGCAGAGTAGAAACGGGGTCAGTCTCTATGCAGTGTAGAAACGGGGTCAGTCTCTATGCAGAGTAGAAACGGGGTCAGTCTCTATGCAGTGTAGAAACGGGGTCAGTCTCGGTGGAGTAGAAACGGGGTCAGTCTATGCAGAGTAGAAACGGGGTCAGTCTCTATGCAGAGTAGAAATGGGGTCAGTCTCTATGCAGAATAGAAATGGGGTCTGTCTCTGGACCAGAGCTTAGAGGTAATAGATATTTACATGTATAAAGCCAGGTGAATGAACTATGATGTACCAGTTCATGTACAACAGCAATACAGTATGTAGTGACTATAACAGACTGTAGAGTACAGTATGTAGTGACTATAACAGACTGTAGAGTACAGTATGTAGTGACTATAACAGACTGTAGAGTACAGTATGTAGTGACTATAACAGACTGTAGAGTACAGTATGTAGTGACTATAACAGACTGTAGAGTACAGTATGTAGTGACTATAACAGACTGTAGAGTACAGTATGTAGTGACTATAACAGACTGTAGACTGTCATGTAGTGCACTACTTTATCATGTAGTGCATTACTTTATCATGTAGTGCACTACTTTATCATGTAGTGCACTACTTTATCATGTAGTGCACTACTTTATCATGTAGTGCACTACTTTATCATGTAGTTCACTACTTTATCATGTAGTGCACTACTTTATCATGTAGTGCACTACTTTATCATGTAGTGCACTAAGGATGCATTGAAAGATGTCTTTATCACAGACAGTACACCCTATAATACTGATATTATTAGCAGGGAAAAAAATAAAACAGGGACTAAACAATAAGGTGGACAGGTTTCAGCCTCCAGGGAGGATGTTTTAGTCAGATTAAAACAGGAAGTAGGAATAAAGTGGACAGGTTTCAGCCTCCAGGGAGGATGTTTTAGTCAGATTAAAACAGGAAGTAGGAATAAGGTGGACAGGTTTCAGCCTCCAGGGAGGATGTTTTAGTCAGATTAAAACAGGAAGTAGGAATAAGGTGGACAGGTTGAGGATGTTTTAGTCAGATTAAAACAGAAACTAAGAATAAAGTGGACAGGTTGAGGATGTTTTAGTCAGATTAAAAACAGGATGAGACCAATGAAATTACTGCAATGCAAAGTTATACACACACACACCGAGTATACTAAACATTAGGAACACCGTAATATTGAGTTGTACTCTCCCCTTCCCCTTCCTCCTCGCCCTCCCGATCAGAACAGCCTCGATTGGTCGGGGACTTCACAAGGTGTGGAAAGCGTTCCACAGGGACGCTGGCCCCATGTCGACTCCAATGCTGTTCTCACAGTTGTGTCATAATTAGCTGGATGTCGTTTGGATGGTGGACCATTCTTGATACACACAGGAAAACTGTTTAGCATGAAAAAAAACAACAACAAAAACCAGCATCTTTGCAGTTCTTGACACAAACCGGTGCAACTGGCTCTTACTACCATCCCCTGTTAAAAAAAAGACAATTCAAATCTTCTTGTCTTGTAACATTCGCACTCCATGTCGCCAATTGTCTCAAGGCTTGAAAATCCTTCTTTAAACCCGTCTCCTCCCCTCTTCATCTATGCTGATTGAAGTGGATTTAACACAAGACATCAATAAGGGATCACCTGGTCAGTCTGTAGAATAGGAATAGGTGTTCTTAATGTTCTGCATTCTCAGTGTGTTTGTGTATATATACACACACACTACATGACCAAAAGTATGTGGACACCTGCTCGTCAAACATCTCATTCCAAAATCATGGGCATTAATATGGAGTTGGTCCCCCCCCTTTGCTGCTATAACAGCCTCCACTCTTCTGGGAAGTCATTAATATGGAGTTGGACCCCCCTTTGCTGCTATAACAGCCTCCACTCTTCTGGGAAGTCATTAATATGGAGTTGGACCCCCCTTTGCTGCTATAACAGCCTCCACTCTTCTGGGAAGGCTTTAATATGGAGTTGGACCCCCCTTTGCTGCTATAACAGCCTCCACTCTTCTGGGAAGTCATTCATATGGAGTTGGACCCCCCTTTGCTGCTATAACAGCCTCCACTCTTCTGGGAAGGCTTTAATATGGAGTTGGACCCCCCTTTGCTGCTATAACAGCCTCCACTCTTCTGGGAAGTCATTCATATGGAGTTGGACCCCCCCTTTGCTGCTATAACAGCATCCACTCTTCTGGGAAGGCTTTAATATGGAGTTGGACCCCCCTTTGCTGCTATAACAGCATCCACTCTTCTGGGAAGGCTTTCCTCTAGATGTTGGAACATTGCTGCAGGGGAACTTGCTTCCATTCAGCCACAAGATCATTAGTGAGGTCAGGCACTGATGTTGGGCGATTAGGCCTGGCTCACAGTCAGCGTTCCAATTCATTGTCATGCTGAAACAGGAAAGGGCATTCCCCAAACTGTTGCCACAAAGTTGGAAGCAATGAATCGTCGGGAATGTCATTGTATGCTGTAGCGTTAAGATTTCCCTTCACTGGAACTAAGAGGCCCAAACCATTATTCCTCCTCCACCAAACTTTACAGTTGGCACTATGTATTCAGGCTCGTAGCCTTCTCCTGTCATCCACCAAACCCAAATTCGTGCGTCGGACTGCCAAATGGTGAAGCGTGATTCATCTCTCCAGAGAACGTGTTTCCTCTGCTCCAGAGTCCAATGGCGGTGAGCTTTACACCACTCCAGCCGACTCTTGACATTGAGCATGGTGATCTTAGGCTTGTGTGCGGCTGCTCGGCCATAGAAACCCATTTCATGAACCGAGGACAGACGATTTTTACATGCTTCAGCACTCAGCGGTCCTGTTCTGTGACCTTATGTGGCCTACCACTTCACGTCTTGAGCCGTTGTTGCTCCTAGACGTTTCCACTTCACAATAACAGCACTAGCAGTTGCCCGGCGGGAGCTCTAGCAGGACAGAAATCTGACAAACTGACTTGTTGGAAAGGTGGCATCCTATGACGGTGCCACGTTGAAAAGTCACTGAGCTCTTCAGTAAGGTCATTCTACTGTCAATGTTTGTCTATGGAGATTGCATGGCTGTGTGCTTGATTTAATACACCTGTCAGCAATGGGTTTTGGTGAAATAGCCGAATCCACTCATTTGAAGGGGCGTCCACATACTGATGTGTGTGAGATATATATACATATATATGTGATATACGTACATATAAATATAACTATCCATAAAGTCCATGTCAATATGCATTTATTTCTCAGTCTGTGTTTAACACAATGCTGGGTTCTTCAGCGTCAACATGGTCCTATTCATTAGGACACGTCGTACTAAAATGTTTTGCAACACACAACGGAAACAAGCGTTTACCATCAGTCACTTTCCCTGTTTGTTTGTTTGGTGCTTAATGAATATGACTCGGTCTCTCTCCAGGGCCCACCTAGTCATCCTCCGTCTGTCTCCAGGGCCCACCCAGTCACCCTCCCTCTCTCAGGGCCCACCTAGTCACCCCCACCCAGTCTCTCTCCAGGGCCCACCCAGTCATCCCCAGTCTCTCTCTCAGGGCCCACCCAGTCATCCTCCCTCTCTCAGGGCCCACCCAGTCATCCTCCCTCTCTCAGGGCCCACCCAGTCATCCTCCCTCTCTCTCCAGGGCCCACCCAGTCATCCCCACCCAGTCACCCTCCCTCTCTCTCAGGGCCTACCTAGTCATCCTCCCTCTCTCTCCAGGGCCCACCCAGTCATCCTCCGTCTCTCTCCAGGGCCCACCCAGTCATCCTCCGTCTCTCTCCCGGGCCCACCCAGTCATCCTCCGTCTCTCTCAGGGCCCATCCAGTCATCCTCCGTCTCTCTCCAGGGCCCACCCAGTCATCCTCCGTCTCTCTCAGGGCCCACCCAGTCATCCTCCGTCTCTCTCAGGGCCCATCCAGTCATCCTCTCTCTCTCAGGGCCCATCCAGTCATCCCCACCCAGTCTCTCTCCAGGGCCCACCCAGTCATCCTCTCTCTCTCCAGGGCCCACCCAGTCATCCCCAGTCTCTCTCTCCAGGGCCCACCCAGTCACCCTCCATCTCTCTCCAGGGCCCACCCAGTCATCCTCCGTCTCTCTCCAGGGCCCACCCAGTCATCCTCCGTCTCTCTCCAGGGCCCACCCAGTCATCCTCCGTCTCTCTCCAGGGCCCACCCAGTCACCCTCCGTCTCTCTCCAGGGCCCACCCAGTCACCCTCCATCTCTCTCCAGGGCCCACCCAGTCATCCCCAGTCTCTCTCTGCAGGGCCCACCCAGTCTCTCTCCAGGGTTGGACAGTCCGCTCCACCATCGTAGTCCCGTGAGCTCGGGGCCGACAGTGGCGGTGGTTCATTGGTCTTGGGAGCATCATCTCGGCTGGTGGTGGAGTCTGTAGACCTCTACACAGCACGTACTTTGAAAAGAAACCAAAGAAACTGTCATTTTTTTGGCGGGGGTGAGGGGGGTCAGGTCAAAGCCTAATAGAAATGCCTGAAGAGGACAAATAATGTTGTTTGAATTGAAGGTGGGGCTTGGGGATGGATAAACCAATCAGGTAAGGAAGGAGGAGCCCGGTGGAGGGGAGGGGCTAGGATATGACATCATGAGTGTCGCTGTTAGGTTGTTGTTGACGGTTGGCCACGGGAGGGAGGGGCTTGCCGAAGAACTCTGAAAGAGAGTGAGGAGGAGGAATGGAGGAAGAGAGAGGAGGAGGAAGAGGAGGAGGAAGAGGAGGAGGAGACAGGATTAAATTAGCTACATCTATATAAGGCTGGCAACTGGTTTCTGTTAGCTGAAATCAAAAAACACAGCGTGTCAGAAATGTGTCCTGACAACTTCCTGTACAATATTTTAACTCGGTCAACTATAAACAGCCCATACATCAAGATGACCTGAACCACGTAACAGACACAGACTAAAGGGACAGGATACAGGAGGCATGTAGGATGTTCGTAGGATCAACAGAGAGATTTAATACAACTTCCATCAGACAGAGAAGACTGACAATTACAATATGTTTTCAGAGGAGATGGAGTCAGTGTTTAACATGCTCTGTAGACAGAGAGGAAATGGGGTCAGTGTTTAACATGCTCTGTAGACAGAGAGGAGATGGAGTCAGTGTTTAACATGCTCTGTAGACAGAGAGGAAATGGGGTCAGTGTTTAACATGCTCTGTAGACAGAGAGGAAATGGGGTCAGTGTTTAACATGCTCTGTAGACAGAGAGGAGATGGGGTCAGTGTTTAACATGCTCTGTAGACAGAGAGGAAATGGGGTCAGTGTTTAACATGCTCTGTAGACAGAGAGGAAATGGAGTCAGTGTTTAACATGCTCTATAGACATACAGGGGAAATGGAGTCAGTGTTTAACATGCTCTGTAGACAGAGAGGAAATGGGGTCAGTGTTTAACATGCTCTGTAGACAGAGAGGAAATGGAGTCAGTGTTTAACATGCTCTGTAGACAGAGAGGAAATGGGGTCAGTGTTTAACATGCTCTGTAGACAGAGAGGAGATGGGGTCAGTGTTTAACATGCTCTGTAGACAGAGAGGAAATGGGGTCAGTGTTTAACATGCTCTGTAGACAGAGAGGAGATGGAGTCAGTGTTTAACATGCTCTATAGACATACAGGGGAAATGGAGTCAGTGTTTAACATGCTCTGTAGACAGAGAGGAGATGGGGTCAGTGTTTAACATGCTCTGTAGACAGAGAGGAGATGGGGTCAGTGTTTAACATGCTCTGTAGACAGAGAGGAAATGGGGTCAGTGTTTAACATGGAATAAGAGACAGAGAGGAGATGGGGTCAGTGTTTAACATGCTCTGTAGACAGAGAGGAAATGGGGTCAGTGTTTAACATGGAATAAGAGACAGAGAGGAGATGGGGTCAGTGTTTAACATGCTCTGTAGACAGAGAGGAAATGGGGTCAGTGTTTAACATGGAATAAGAGACAGAGAGGAGATGGGGTCAGTGTTTAACATGCTCTGTAGACAGAGAGGAAATGGGGTCAGTGTTGAACATGGAATAAGAGACAGAGAGGAGATGGAGTCAGTGTTGAACATGGAATAAGAGACAGAGAGGAGATGGGGTCAGTGTTTAACATGGAATAAGAGACAGAGAGGAGATGGGGTCAGTGTTTAACATGGAATAAGAGACAGAGAGGAGATGGAGTCAGTGTTTAACATGGAATAAGAGACAGAGAGGAGATGGGGTCAGTGTTTAACATGGAATAAGAGACAGAGAGGAAATGGGGTCAGTGTTGAACATGCTCTGTAGACAGAGAGGAAATGGTCTATAGACATGCTCTGTAGACAGAGAGGAGATGGGGTCAGTGTTTAACATGGAATAAGAGACAGAGAGGAGATGGGGTCAGTGTTTAACATGGAATAAGAGACAGAGAGGAGATGGGGTCAGTGTTTAACATGGAATAAGAGACAGAGAGGAGATGGGGTCAGTGTTGAACATGGAATAAGAGACAGAGAGGAGATGGGGTCAGTGTTTAACATGCTCTATAGACATACAGGGGAAATGGAGTCAGTGTTTAACATGCTCTGTAGACATACAGGGGAAATGGGGTCAGTGTTTAACATGCTCTATAGACAGAGAGGAAATGGGGTCAGTGTTTAACATGCTCTATAGACAGAGAGGAAATGGGGTCAGTGTTTAACATGCTCTGTAGACAGACAGGAAATGGGGTCAGTGTTTAACATGCTCTATAGACAGAGAGGAAATGGGGTCAGTGTTTAACATGCTCTGTAGACAGAGAGGAAATGGGGTCAGTGTTTAACATGCTCTATAGACAGAGGGGAAATGGAGTCAGTGTTTAACATGCTCTGTAGACAGAGAGGAAATGGAGTCAGTGTTTAACATGCTCTGTAGACAGAGAGGAAATGGAGTCAGTGTTTAACATGGAATAAGAGACAGAGAGGGGGAATGGGGTCAGTGTTTAACATGGAATAAGAGACAGAGAGGAGATGGGGTCAGTGTTTAACATGCTCTGTAGACAGAGAGGAAATGGGGTCAGTGTTTAACATGCTCTGTAGACAGACAGGAAATGGGGTCAGTGTATAACATGCTCTGTAGACAGAGAGGAAATGGGGTCAGTGTTTAACATGCTCTGTAGACAGAGAGGAAATGGAGTCAGTGTTTAACATGGAATAAGAGACAGAGAGGAAATGGGGTCAGTGTTTAACATGCTCTGTAGACAGAGAGGAAATGGGGTCAGTGTTTAACATGCTCTGTAGACAGAGAGGAAATGGGGTCAGTGTTTAACATGCTCTGTAGACAGAGAGGAAATGGGGTCAGTGTTTAACATGCTCTGTAGACAGAGAGGAAATGGGGTCAGTGTTTAACATGCTCTGTAGACAGAGAGGAAATGGGGTCAGTGTTTAACATGGAATAAGAGACAGAGAGGAAATGGGGTCAGTGTTTAACATGGAATAAGAGACAGAGAGGAGATGGGGTCACTGTTTAACATGGAATAAGAGACAGAGAGGAGATGGGGTCAGTGTTGAACATGGAATAAGAGACAGAGAGGAGATGGGGTCAGTGTTTAACATGGAATAAGAGACAGAGAGGAGATGGGGTCAGTGTTTAACATGCTCTATAGACAGAGAGGGGAAATGGGGTCAGTGTTTAACATGCTCTGTAGACAGAGAGGAGATGGGGTCAGTGTTTAACATGGAATAAGAGACAGAGAGGAAATGGGGTCAGTGTTTAACATGGAATAAGAGACAGAGAGGAGATGGGGTCAGTGTTTAACATGGAATAAGAGACAGAGAGGAGATGGGGTCAGTGTTTAACATGCTCTGTAGACAGAGAGGAAATGGAGTCAGTGTTGAACATGGAATAAGAGACAGAGAGGAGATGGGGTCAGTGTTTAACATGCTCTGTAGACAGACAGGAGATGGGGTCAGTGTTTAACATGGAATAAGAGACAGAGAGGAGATGGAGTCAGTGTTTAACATGGAATAAGAGACAGAGAGGAGATGGGGTCAGTGTTTAACATGCTCTGTAGACAGAGAGGAGATGGGGTCAGTGTTGAACATGGAATAAGAGACAGAGAGGAGATGGGGTCAGTGTTTAACATGGAATAAGAGACAGAGAGGAGATGGGGTCAGTGTTTAACATGCTCTGTAGACAGAGAGGAGATGGGGTCAGTGTTGAACATGGAATAAGAGACAGAGAGGAGATGGGGTCAGTGTTTAACATGGAATAAGAGACAGAGAGGAGATGGGGTCAGTGTTGAACATGGAATAAGAGACAGAGAGGAGATGGGGTCAGTGTTTAACATGGAATAAGAGACAGAGAGGAGATGGGGTCAGTGTTTAACATGGAATAAGAGACAGAGAGGAGATGGGGTCAGTGTTTAACATGGAATAAGAGACAGAGAGGAGATGGGGTCAGTGTTTAACATGGAATAAGAGACAGAGAGGAGATGGGGTCAGTGTTGAACATGGAATAAGAGACAGAGAGGAAATGGGGTCAGTGTTTAACATGGAATAAGAGACAGAGAGGAGATGGGGTCAGTGTTTAACATGGAATAAGAGACAGAGAGGAAATGGGGTCAGTGTTTAACATGGAATAAGAGACAGAGAGGAGATGGGGTCAGTGTTTAACATGGAATAAGAGACAGAGAGGAGATGGGGTCAGTGTTGAACATGGAATAAGAGACAGAGAGGAGATGGGGTCAGTGTTGAACATGGAATAAGAGACAGAGAGGAGATGGGGTCAGTGTTGAACATGGAATAAGAGACAGAGAGGAGATGGGGTCAGTGTTTAACATGCTCTATAGACAGAGAGGGGAAATGGGGTCAGTGTTTAACATGCTCTGTAGACAGAGAGGAGATGGAGTCAGTGTTTAACATGGAATAAGAGACAGAGAGGAGATGGGGTCAGTGTTTAACATGGAATAAGAGACAGAGAGGAGATGGGGTCAGTGTTTAACATGGAATAAGAGACAGAGAGGAGATGGGGTCAGTGTTTAACATGGAATAAGAGACAGAGAGGAAATGGGGTCAGTGTTGAACATGGAATAAGAGACAGAGAGGAGATGGGGTCAGTGTTTAACATGGAATAAGAGACAGAGAGGAGATGGGGTCAGTGTTGAACATGCTCTATAGACAGAGAGGAGATGGGGTCAGTGTTTAACATGCTCTGTAGACAGAGAGGAGATGGGGTCAGTGTTTAACATGCTCTATAGACAGAGAGGAGATGGGGTCAGTGTTGAACATGGAATAAGAGACAGAGAGGAAATGGGGTCAGTGTTGAACATGGAATAAGAGACAGAGAGGAGATGGGGTCAGTGTTTAACATGGAATAAGAGACAGAGAGGAGATGGGGTCAGTGTTTAACATGGAATAAGAGACAGAGAGGAGATGGGGTCAGTGTTGAACATGGAATAAGAGACAGAGAGGAGATGGGGTCAGTGTTTAACATGGAATAAGAGACAGAGAGGAGATGGGGTCAGTGTTTAACATGCTCTATAGACAGAGAGGGGAAATGGGGTCAGTGTTGAACATGGAATAAGAGACAGAGAGGAAATGGGGTCAGTGTTTAACATGGAATAAGAGACAGAGAGGAGATGGGGTCAGTGTTTAACATGGAATAAGAGACAGAGAGGAGATGGGGTCAGTGTTTAACATGGAATAAGAGACAGAGAGGAAATGGGGTCAGTGTTTAACATGGAATAAGAGACAGAGAGGAGATGGGGTCAGTGTTTAACATGGAATAAGAGACAGAGAGGAGATGGGGTCAGTGTTGAACATGGAATAAGAGACAGAGAGGAGATGGGGTCAGTGTTTAACATGGAATAAGAGACAGAGAGGAGATGGGGTCAGTGTTGAACATGCTCTATAGACAGAGAGGAGATGGGGTCAGTGTTTAACATGCTCTATAGACATACAGGGGAAATGGGGTCAGTGTTTAACATGGAATAAGAGACAGAGAGGAGATGGGGTCAGTGTTTAACATGGAATAAGAGACAGAGAGGAGATGGGGTCAGTGTTTAACATGGAATAAGAGACAGAGAGGAAATGGGGTCAGTGTTTAACATGGAATAAGAGACAGAGAGGAGATGGGGTCAGTGTTTAACATGGAATAAGAGACAGAGAGGAGATGGGGTCAGTGTTGAACATGGAATAAGAGACAGAGAGGAGATGGGGTCAGTGTTTAACATGGAATAAGAGACAGAGAGGAGATGGGGTCAGTGTTGAACATGCTCTATAGACAGAGAGGAGATGGGGTCAGTGTTTAACATGCTCTATAGACATACAGGGGAAATGGGGTCAGTGTTTAACATGGAATAAGAGACAGAGAGGAAATGGGGTCAGTGTTTAACATGGAATAAGAGACAGAGAGGAAATGGGGTCAGTGTTGAACATGGAATAAGAGACAGAGAGGAGATGGGGTCAGTGTTGAACATGGAATAAGAGACAGAGAGGAGATGGAGTCAGTGTTTAACATGGAATAAGAGACAGAGAGGAGATGGAGTCAGTGTTTAACATGGAATAAGAGACAGAGAGGAGATGGGGTCAGTGTTTAACATGGAATAAGAGACAGAGAGGAGATGGAGTCAGTGTTTAACATGGAATAAGAGACAGAGAGGAGATGGGGTCAGTGTTTAACATGGAATAAGAGACAGAGAGGAGATGGAGTCAGTGTTTAACATGGAATAAGAGACAGAGAGGAGATGGGGTCAGTGTTGAACATGGAATAAGAGACAGAGAGGAGATGGGGTCAGTGTTTAACATGGAATAAGAGACATAGAGGAGATGGGGTCAGTGTTTAACATGGAATAAGAGACAGAGAGGAGATGGAGTCAGTGTTTAACATGCTCTGTAGACAGAGAGGAGATGGGGTCAGTGTTTAACATGCTCTGTAGACAGAGAGGAGATGGGGTCAGTGTTTAACATGGAATAAGAGACAGAGAGGAGATGGGGTCAGTGTTTAACATGGAATAAGAGACAGAGAGGAGATGGAGTCAGTGTTTAACATGGAATAAGAGACAGAGAGGAGATGGGGTCAGTGTTTAACATGGAATAAGAGACAGAGAGGAGATGGAGTCAGTGTTTAACATGGAATAAGAGACAGAGAGGAGATGGGGTCAGTGTTTAACATGGAATAAGAGACAGAGAGGAGATGGGGTCAGTGTTGAACATGGAATAAGAGACAGAGAGGAGATGGGGTCAGTGTTTAACATGGAATAAGAGACAGAGAGGAGATGGGGTCAGTGTTTAACATGGAATAAGAGACAGAGAGGAGATGGGGTCAGTGTTTAACATGGAATAAGAGACAGAGAGGAGATGGAGTCAGTGTTGAACATGGAATAAGAGACAGAGAGGAGATGGGGTCAGTGTTGAACATGGAATAAGAGACAGAGAGGAGATGGGGTCAGTGTTGAACATGGAATAAGAGACAGAGAGGAGATGGGGTCAGTGTTTAACATGGAATAAGAGACAGAGAGGAGATGGGGTCAGTGTTGAACATGGAATAAGAGACAGAGAGGAGATGGGGTCAGTGTTTAACATGGAATAAGAGATCATCATCAGCTGTTAGTGAAAGAGAAGAAACAACAACATGAACAGGCTGCTAGATGAGGAACAGACAGATGGTTAGTTAGTAGTTAGTTAGTGGTTAGTTAGTGGTTAACATACAGCAGTGGAGTGGTGGTGGAGACAGTCAGATGACAGGTCTAGACAGTCACTATAAATCATCATTACCGGATCGACTCCTATCGCCAAGAGGCTCCAGCTTGGGAAGCCTAGACATTTTGGGAGTAGCCCATCCAACTAAAACAACAACAAATACATTATTAGTAGAAGCCCATCCCACTAAAACAACAACTAAACACATTATTAGTAGAAGCCCATCCCACTAAAACAACAACTAAATACATTATTAGTAGAAGCCCATCCCACTAAAACAACAACTAAACACATTATTAGTAGAAGCCCATCCCACTAAAACAACAACAACTAAATACATTATTAGTAGAAGCCCATCCCACTAAAACAACAACTAAACACATTATTAGTAGAAGCCCATCCCACTAAAACAACAACAAAACACATCATTAGTAGAAGCCCATCCCACTAAAACAACAACAAAACACATTATCAGTAGAAGCCCATCCCACTAAAACAACAACTAAATACATTATTAGTAGAAGCCCATCCCACTAAAACAACAACAAAACACATTATTAGTAGAAGCCCATCCCACTAAAACAACAACTAAACACATTATTAGTAGAAGCCCATCCCACTAAAACAACAACTAAATACATTATTAGTAGAAGCCCATCCCACTAAAACAACAACTAAACACATTATTAGTAGAAGCCCATCCCACTAAAACAACAACTAAACACATTATTAGTAGAAGCCCATCCCACTAAAACAACAACTAAACACATTATTAGTAGAAGCCCATCCCACTAAAACAACAACAACTAAACACATTATTAGTAGAAGCCCATCCCACTAAAACAACAACTAAACACATTATTAGTAGAAGCCCATCCCACTAAAACAACAACTAAATACATTATTAGTAGAAGCCCATCCCACTAAAACAACTAAACACATTATTAGTAGAAGCCCATCCCACTAAAACAACAACTAAATACATTATTAGTAGAAGCCCATCCCACTAAAACAACAACTAAACACATTATTAGTAGAAGCCCATCCCACTAAAACAACGAAAGTAAAGAAGTCAACATGTTGATTAATACTGATTAAACTGGGTTCCAGCCCAGTCATTGGTCTGCCACACCTATGGAAGGATTAAAAGTGTGTGTGTCTCTCTCACCAGGTAGTGGTGGAGGTGTGGGTATCTCTCACCAGGTAGTGGTGGGGGTGTGGGTGTCTCACCAGGTAGTGGTGGAGGTGTGGGTGTCTCACCAGGTAGTGGTGGAGGTGTGGGTGTCTCACCAGGTAGTGGTGGAGGTGTGGGTGTCTCACCAGGTAGTGGTGGAGGTGTGGGTGTCTCACCAGGTAGTGGTGGAGGTGTGGGTGTCTCACCAGGTAGTGGTGGAGGTGTGGGTGTCTCACCAGGTAGTGGTGGAGGTGTGGGTGTCTCACCAGGTAGTGGTGGAGGTGTGGGTGTCTCACCAGGTAGTGGTGGAGGTGTGGGTGTCTCACCAGGTAGTGGTGGAGGTGTGGGTGTCTCACCAGGTAGTGGTGGAGGTGTGGGTGTCTCACCAGGTAGTGGTGGAGGTGTGGGTGTCTCACCAGGTAGTGGTGGAGGTGTGGGTGTCTCACCAGGTAGTGGTGGAGGTGTGGGTGTCTCACCAGGTAGTGGTGGAGGTGTGGGTGTCTCACCAGGTAGTGGTGGAGGTGTGGGTGTCTCACCAGGTAGTGGTGGAGGTGTGGGTGTCTCACCAGGTAGTGGTGGAGGTGTGGGTGTCTCACCAGGTAGTGGTGGAGGTGTGGGTGTCTCACCAGGTAGTGGTGGAGGTGTGGGTATCTCACCAGGTAGTGGTGGAGGTGTGGGTATCTCACCAGGTAGTGGTGGAGGTGTGGGTATCTCACCAGGTAGTGGTGGAGGTGTGGGTATCTCACCAGGTAGTGGTGGAGGTGTGGGTATCTCACCAGGTAGTGGTGGAGGTGTGGGTATCTCACCAGGTAGTGGTGGAGGTGTGGGTATCTCACCAGGTAGTGGTGGAGGTGTGGGTATCTCACCAGGTAGTGGTGGAGGTGTGGGTATCTCACCAGGTAGTGGTGGAGGTGTGGGTATCTCACCAGGTAGTGGTGGAGGTGTGTCTCTCTCACCAGGTAGTGGTGGAGGTGTGTCTCTCTCACCAGGTAGTGGTGGAGGTGTGTCTCTCTCACCAGGTAATGGTGGAGGTGTGTCTCTCTCACCAGGTAGTGGTGGAGGTGTGTCTCTCACCAGGTAGTGGTGGAGGTGTGTCTCTTTCACCAGGTAGTGGTGGAGGTGTGTCTCTCTCACCAGGTAGTGGTGGAGGTATGTCTCTCACCAGGTAGTGGTGGAGGTGTGTCTCTCTCACCAGGTAGTGGTGGAGGTGTGTCTCTCTCACCAGGTAGTGGTGGAGGTGTGTGTCTCTCACCAGGTAGTGGTGGAGGTGTGTCTCTCTCACCAGGGAGTGGTGGAGGTGTGTCTCTCACCAGGTAGTGGTGGAGGTGTGTCTCTCTCACCAGGTAGTGGTGGAGGTGTGTCTCTCTCACCAGGTAGTGGTGGAGGTGTGTCTCTCTCACCAGGTAGTGGTGGAGGTGTGTCTCTCACCAGGTAGTGGTGGAGGTGTGTCTCTCTCACCAGGTAGTGGTGGAGGTGTGTCTCTCACCAGGGAGTGGTGGAGGTGTGTCTCTCACCAGGGAGTGGTGGAGGTGTGTCTCTCACCAGGTAGTGGTGGAGGTGTGTCTCTCACCAGGTAGTGGTGGAGGTGTGTCTCTCACCAGGTAGTGGAGGAGGTGTGTCTCTCACCAGGTAGTGGTGGAGGTGTGTCTCTCACCAGGTAGTGGTGGAGGTATCTCACCAGGTAGTGGAGGAGGTGTGGGGCTCTCGGGGGAGTGGTGGAGGTGTGGGTATCTCTCACCAGGTAGTGGTGGAGGTGTCTCTCTCTCACCAGGTAGTGGTGGAGGTGTGTCTCTCACCAGGTAGTGGAGGAGGTGTGGGGCTCTCGGGGGCTGCTGTCTCCTCCGTCCTCAGGGGGTCCACTCTGTGTTTCCTCTTCAGTCTCAGTTTACTAGTCTTCTTCTTCGTCCGCTCCACTGAGGCTGCACCGCTCTCTGGAGTCTGTCTCTCGCTGTCCTCTTCCTCCTCCTCCTCTTCCTGCCCTCCTTCTCTAGCATCGTTGGCACCACCCACCTGCCCTCCTGTCGGTCTCTTCTTCAGCTTGTCTTCATTCTGCATGGATGGAACACCCATGGTACACACCCATTAATACAGCTGCACCCCCCATGGCATTAATACAGATGGGACCCCCCATGGCATTAATACAGCTGGAACCCCCCATGGCAGTAACACAGCTGGAACCTCCCCATGGCATTAATACAGCTGGACCCCCCATGGCATTAATACAGCTGGAACCCCCCCATGGCATTAATACAGCTGGACCCCCCATGGCATTAATACAGCTGGAACCACCCCATGGCATTAACACAGCTGGAACCTCCCCATGGCATTAATACAGCTGGAACCACCCCATGGCATTAATACAGCTGGAACCACCCCCATGGCATTAAAACAGCTGGAACCTCCCCCCCATGGCATTAATACAGATGGAACACCTCCCCATGGCATTAATACAGCTGGAACCCCCCCATGGCATTAATACAGCTGGAACCTCCCCATTGCATTAATACAGCTGGAACCACCCCATGGCATTAATACAGATGGAACACCCCATGGCATTAATACAGCTGGAACCCCCCCATGGCATTAATACAGCTGGACCCCCCCCCCCCCATGGCATTAATACAGCTGGAACCCACCCCGTGGCATTAATACAGATGGAACACCTCCCCATGGCATTAATACAGCTGGAACCCCCCATGGCATTAATACAGCTGGAACCCCACCATGGCATTAATACAGCTGGAACCACCCCATCGCATTAATACAGCTGGAACCACCCCATGGCATTAATACAGCTGGACCCCCCATGGCATTAATACAGCTGGACCCCCCATGGCATTAATACAGCTGGAACCTCCCCATGGCATTAATACAGCTGGACCCCCCCATGGCATTAATACAGATGGAACCTCCCCATGGCATTAATACAGCTGGAACCCCCCATGGCATTAATACAGCTGGACCCCCCCATGGCATTAATACAGATGGAACTTCCCCATGGCATTAATACAGCTGGAACCCCCCATGGTTTTAATACAGATGGAACCTCCCCATGGCATTAATACAGATGGAACCTCCCCATGGCATTAATACAGAAGGAACCACCCCATGGCATTAATACAGATGGTACCTGCCCATGTCATTAACACAGATGGAAACACCCCATGGCATTAATACAGATGGAACCTTCCCATGGCATTAATACAGATGGAACCTCCCCATGGCATTAATACAGATGGAACCTCCCCATGGCATTAATACAGATGGAAACACCCAACCCATTGATCTTGGGGCTCAAATGGCACCCTATTCCCTAAAGGGGACACTATAACGAACACATAGGGCTCTGGTCAAAACCAGTGCACTACATAGGGAATAGAGTGCCATTTCAAGCAAATCAACAAAGGTGATGCTGATTGGCCCAGTGTATTCCACACCTCATTGATGACGTTGCCGATTGGCTGGAAGGGGCTGTGTACGGCGGCGTCGTCGGTCTCCTCCTCCTCCTGCAGTGTCCGACCCTCCCTCTCCGCCTCCTCTTTCTCCTGACGGTCTCTGGGATCAGGGGAACAAAATGACTTTTTTATTTACCTCAAATGTTAACTAGGCAAGTCAGTTAATAACTCATTCTTATTTACAATGACGGCCTAAAATTCAGCTGGTTAATGTTCCCTTCACTAAGGTGTGATATCTCTCCTAACCAGCTGGTTAATGTTCCCTTCACTAAGGTGTGATATCTCTCCTAACCAGCTGGTTAATGTTCCCTTCACTAAGGTGTGATATCTCTCCTAACCAGCTGGTTAATGTTCCCTTCACTAAGGTGTGATATCTCTCCTAACCAGCTGGTTAATGTTCCCTTCACTAAGGTGTGATATCTCTCCTATTGTCTACTGTATTGTCCCCTTCACTAAGGTGTGATATCTCTCCTATTGTCTACTGTATTGTCCCCTTCACTAAGGTGTGATATCTCTCCTATTGTCTACTGTATTGTCCCCTTCACTAAGGTGTGATATCTCTCCTAACCAGCTGGTTAATGTCACTAAGGTGTGATATCTCTCCTATTGTCTACTGTATTGTCCCCTTCACTAAGGTGTGATATCTCTCCTATTGTCTACTGTATTGTCCCCTTCACTAAGGTGTGATATCTCTCCTAACCAGCTGGTTAATGTTCCCTTCACTAAGGTGTGATATCTCTCCTATTGTCTACTGTATTGTCCCCTTCACTAAGGTGTGAAATCTCTCCTAACCAGCTGGTTAATGTTCCCATCACTAAGGTGTGATATCTCTCCTAACCAGCTGGTTAATGTCACTAAGGTGTGATATCTCTCCTAACCAGCTGGTTAATGTCACTAAGGTGTGATATCTCTCCTAACCAGCTGGTTAATGTTCCCTTCACTAAGGTGTGATATCTCTCCTAACCAGCTGGTTAATGTCACTAAGGTGTGATATCTCTCCTAACCAGCTGGTTAATGTTCCCTTCACTAAGGTGTGATATCTCTCCTAACCAGCTGGTTAATGTTCCCTTCACTAAGGTGTGATATCTCTCCTAACCAGCTGGTTAATGTTCCCTTCACGAAGGTGTGATATCTCTCCTAACCAGCTGGTTAATGTTCCCATCACTAAGGTGTGATATCTCTCCTAACCAGCTGGTTAATGTTCCCATCACTAAGGTGTGATATCTCTCCTAACCAGCTGGTTAATGTTCCCTTCACTAAGGTGTGATATCTCTCCTAACCAGCTGGTTAATGTTCCCATTACTAAGGTGTGATATCTCTCCTAACCAGCTGGTTAATGTTCCCATCACTAAGGTGTGATATCTCTCCTAACCAGCTGGTTAATGTCACTAAGGTGTGATATCTTTCCTAATCAGCTGGTTAATGTTCCCTTCACTAAGGTGTGATATCTCTCCTATTGTCTACTGTATTGTCCCCTTCACTAAGGTGTGATATCTCTCCTAACCAGCTGGTTAATGTCACTAAGGTGTGATATCTTTCCTAACCAGCTGGTTAATGTTCCCTTCACTAAGGTGTGATATCTCTCCTAACCAGCTGGTTAATGTTCCCATCACTAAGGTGTGATATCTCTCCTATTGTCTACTGTATTGTCCCCGTCACTAAGGTGTGATATCTCTCCTATTGTCTACTGTATTGTCCCCTTCACTAAGGTGTGATATCTCTCCTGTTGTCTACTGTATTGTCCCCATCACTAAGGTGTGATATCTCTCCTGTTGTCTACTGTATTGTCCCCTTCACTAAGGTGTGATATCTCTCCTATTGTCTACTGTATTGTCCCCTTCACTAAGGTGTGATATCTCTCCTATTGTCTACTGTATTGTCCCCTTCACTAAGGTGTGATATCTCTCCTATTGTCTACTGTATTGTCCCCTTCACTAAGGTGTGATATCTCTCCTATTGTCTACTGTATTGTCCCCTTCACTAAGGTGTGATATTTCTCCTGTTGTCTACTGTATTGTCCCCTTCACTAAGGTGTGATATCTCTCCTATTGTCTACTGTATTGATATCTCTCCTATTGTCTACTGTATTGTCCCCTTCACTAAGGTGTGATATCTCTCCTATTGTCTACTGTATTGTCCCCTTCACTAAGGTGTGATATCTCTCCTATTGTCCCCTTCACTAAGGTGTGATATCTCTCCTATTGTCTACTGTATTGTCCCCTTCACTAAGGTGTGATATCTATCCTATTGTCTACTGTATTGTCCCCTTCACTAAGGTGTGATATCTCTCCTGTTGTCTACTGTATTGTCCCCTTCACTAAGGTGTGATATCTCTCCTATTGTCTACTGTATTGTCCCCTTCACTAAGGTGTGATATCTCTCCTATTGTCTACTGTATTGTCCCCTTCACTAAGGTGTGATATCTCTCCTATTGTCTACTGTATTGTCCCCTTCACTAAGGTGTGATATCTCTCCTATTGTCTACTGTATTGTCCCCTTCACTAAGGTGTGATATCTCTCCTATTGTCTACTGTATTGTCCCCTTCACTAAGGTGTGATATCTCTCCTATTGTCTACTGTATTGTCCCCTTCACTAAGGTGTGATATCTCTCCTATTGTCTACTGTATTGTTCCCTTCACTAAGGTGTGATATCTCTCCTATTGTCTACTGTATTGTCCCCTTCACTAAGGTGTGATATCTCTCCTATTGTCTACTGTATTGTCCCCTTCACTAAGGTGTGATATCTCTCCTATTGTCTACTGTATTGTCCCCTTCACTAAGGTGTGATATCTCTCCTATTGTCTACTGTATTGTCCCCTTCACTAAGGTGTGATATCTCTCCTATTGTCTACTGTATTGTCCCCTTCACTAAGGTGTGATATCTCTCCTATTGTCTACTGTATTGATATCTCTCCTATTGTCTACTGTATTGTCCCCTTCACTAAGGTGCGATATCTCTCCTATTGTCTACTGTATTGATATCTCTCCTATTGTCTACTGTATTGATATCTCTCCTATTGTCTACTGTATTGTCCCCTTCACTAAGGTGTGATATCTCTCCTTTTGTCTACTGTATTGTCCCCTTCACTAAGGTGTGATATCTCTCCTATTGTCTACTGTATTGTCCCCTTCACTAAGGTGTGATATCTCTCCTATTGTCTACTGTATTGTCCCCTTCACTAAGGTGTGATATCTCTCCTATTGTCTACTGTATTGTTCCCTTCACTAAGGTGTGATATCTCTCCTATTGTCTACTGTATTGTCCCCTTCACTAAGGTGTGATATCTCTCCTATTGTCTACTGTATTGTCCCCTTCACTAAGGTGTGATATCTCTCCTATTGTCTACTGTATTGTCCCCTTCACTAAGGTGTGATATCTCTCCTATTGTCTACTGTATTGTCCCCTTCACTAAGGTGTGATATCTCTCCTATTGTCTACTGTATTGTCCCCTTCACTAAGGTGTGATATCTCTCCTTTTGTCTACTGTATTGTCCCCTTCACTAAGGTGTGATATCTATCCTATTGTCTACTGTATTGTCCCCTTCACTAAGGTGTGATATCTCTCCTATTGTCTACTGTATTGTCCCCTTCACTAAGGTGTGATATCTATCCTATTGTCTACTGTATTGTCCCCTTCACTAAGGTGTGATATCTCTCCTATTGTCTACTGTATTGTCCCCTTCACTAAGGTGTGATATCTCTCCTATTGTCTACTGTATTGTCCCCTTCACTAAGGTGTGATATCTCTCCTATTGTCTACTGTATTGTCCCCTTCACTAAGGTGTGATATCTATCCTATCGTCTACTGTATTGTCCCCTTCACTAAGGTGTGATATCTATCCTATTGTCTACTGTATTGTCCCCTTCACTAAGGTGTGATATCTATCCTATTGTCTACTGTATTGTCCCCTTCACTAAGGTGTGATATCTCTCCTATTGTCTACTGTATTGTCCCCTTCACTAAGGTGTGATATCTCTCCTATTGTCTACTGTATTGTCCCCTTCACTAAGGTGTGATATCTCTCCTATTGTCTACTGTATTGTCCCCTTCACTAAGGTGTGATATCTCTCCTATTGTCTACTGTATTGTCCCCTTCACTAAGGTGTGATATCTCTCCTATTGTCTACTGTATTGTCCCCTTCACTAAGGTGTGATATCTCTCCTAACCAGCTGGTTAATGTTCCCATCACTAAGGTGTGATATCTCTCCTATTGTCTACTGTATTGTCCCCTTCACTAAGGTGTGATATCTCTCCTATTGTCTACTGTATTGTCCCCTTCACTAAGGTGTGATATCTCTCCTTTTGTCTACTGTATTGTCCCCTTCACTAAGGTGTGATATCTATCCTATTGTCTACTGTATTGTCCCCTTCACTAAGGTGTGATATCTCTCCTATTGTCTACTGTATTGTCGCTGTGTTTCCTAACCTCCATTTTAAACATGTACATGATACTGCAACACTACTGTATTGTCCCCTTCACTAAGGTGTGATATCTCTCCTATTGTCTACTGTATTGTCCCCTTCACTAAGGTGTGATATCTCTCCTATTGTCTACTGTATTGTCCCCTTCACTAAGGTGTGATATCTCTCCTATTGTCTACTGTATTGTCCCCTTCACTAAGGTGTGATATCTCTCCTATTGTCTACTGTATTGTCCCCTTCACTAAGGTGTGATATCTCTCCTATTGTCTACTGTATTGTCCCCTTCACTAAGGTGTGATATCTCTCCTATTGTCTACTGTATTGTCCCCTTCACTAAGGTGTGATATCTCTCCTATTGTCTACTGTATTGTCCCCTTCACTAAGGTGTGATATCTCTCCTATTGTCTACTGTATTGTCCCCTTCACTAAGGTGTGATATCTCTCCTATTGTCTACTGTATTGTCCCCTTCACTAAGGTGTGATATCTCTCCTATTGTCTACTGTATTGTCCCCTTCACTAAGGTGTGATATCTCTCCTATTGTCTACTGTATTGTCCCCTTCACTAAGGTGTGATATCTCTCCTATTGTCTACTGTATTGTCCCCTTCACTAAGGTGTGATATCTCTCCTATTGTCTACTGTATTGTCCCCTTCACTAAGGTGTGATATCTCTCCTTTTGTCTACTGTATTGTCCCCTTCACTAAGGTGTGATATCTCTCCTATTGTCTACTGTATTGTCCCCTTCACTAAGGTGTGATATCTCTCCTATTGTCTACTGTATTGTCCCCTTCACTAAGGTGTGATATCTCTCCTATTGTCTACTGTATTGTCCCCTTCACTAAGGTGTGATATCTCTCCTATTGTCTACTGTATTGTCGCTGTGTTTCCTAACCTCCATTTTAAACATGTACATGATACTGCAACAGTGCCCCCACGGGCACAGTAAAGTTCCTCTCCTCCTCCTCACCTCTCCTCCCGTATCCTCTGTACTCTCTCCTCTCTCCCCTCCTCCTCTCCACATTCTCCTCCTATCCTCTCTCTTCCTCCTCCTCACCTCTCCTCTCTCCTCCTCCTACTCCTCACCTCTCCTCCTCTCCACACTCTCCTCCTCTCCTCCTCTCCTCACTCCTCCTCCTCCTCACCCCTCTCTTCCTCCTCCTCCTCACCTCTCCTCCTCCTCACCTCCTCTCTCCCTCCTCCTCCTCACCTCTCCTCCTGTATCCTCCGTACTCTCTCCTCTCTTCCTCCTCCTCACCTCTCCTCTCTCCTCACCTCTCTCCTCCTCCTCACCTCTCTCCTCCTCCTCTCTCCTCCCGTATCCTCCGTACTCTCTCCTGTCTCTCTCTCTTCTCCTGTTCCTCCTGAGCCCTCTGTTCAGCCTTGTCCTTCGTACTCTCTCCTCTCCCCCTCCTCTCTCCTCCCCTCCTCCTCACCTCTCCTCCTCCTCACCTCTCTCCTCCTCCTCTCCTCTCTCATCCTCACCTCTCCTCCCGTATCCTCCGTACTCTCTCCTGTCTCTCTTTCTTCTCCTGTTCCTCCTGAGCCCTCTGTTCGGCCGTGTCCTTCCGGACGCGTTCAGAGATGGCTTCGTAGTCTTTAGCGATGTTGTTCAGCAGCCAGTTGAGTCCGTTCCTGATGGACTTGTCCCCCTTCTTACCGTAGCCCAGAACAGCAGAACACGGCTCCTGACAACACACAGGAAGTCAGACGGGTAGAGAGACAAAGAGGATTTACAGGTCACACAACATTTGATTTCTTAACTCATGTATTTTATAGACAGCTATTCTCCCAAGAGAGAGAACAATAAAGGGGGGGTCATTGTTGAAACCAGGAGGAACTCTTTGCTAATAGAATGTATGAAGAACACACAATCCTGACCAGCTGCAATAATGTACAGTCTCATAGCCACAGTACTGTAGTATAACAAGGTACAGTCTCATAGCCACAGTACTGCAGTATAACAAGGTACAGTCTCATAGCCACAGTACTGCAGTATAACAAGGTACAGCCTCATAGCCACAGTACTGCAGTATAACAAGGTACAGTCTCATAGCCACAGTATAACAAGGTACAGTCTCATAGCCACAGTACTGCAATATAACAAGGTACAGTCTCATAGCCACAGTACTGCAGTATAACAAGGTACAGTCTCATAGCCACAGTACTGTAGTATAACAAGGTACAGCCTCATAGCCACAGTACTGCAGTATAACAAGGTACAGTCTCATAGCCACAGTACTGCAGTATAACAAGGTACAGTCTCATAGCCACAGTATAACAAGGTACAGTCTCATAGCCACAGTATAACAAGGTACAGCCTCATAGCCACAGTACTGCAGTATAACAAGGTACAGTCTCATAGCCACAGTACTGCAATATAACAAGGTACAGTCTCATAGCCACAGTACTGTAGTATAACAAGGTACAGTCTCATAGCCACAGTACTGCAGTATAACAAGGTACAGTCTCATAGCCACAGTATAACAAGGTACAGTCTCATAGCCACAGTATAACAAGGTACAGTCTCATAGCTACAGTACTGCAGTATAACAAGGTACAGCCTCATAGCCACAGTACTGCAGTATAACAAGGTACAGCCTCATAGCCACAGTATAACAAGGTACAGCCTCATAGCCACAGTACTGCAGTATAACAAGGTACAGTCTCATAGCCACAGTATAACAAGGTACAGCCTCATAGCCACAGTACTGCAGTATAACAAGGTACAGTCTCATAGCCACAGTACTGCAGTATAACAAGGTACAGTCTCATAGCCACAGTACTGCAGTATAACAAGGTACAGCCTCATAGCCACAGTACTGCAGGTGTAGTATAACAAGGTACAGTCTCATAGCCACAGTACTGCAGTATAACAAGGTACAGTCTCATAGTCACAGTACTGTAGTATAACAAGGTACAGTCTCATAGCCACAGTACTGCAGGTGTAGTATAACAAGGTACAGCCTCATAGCCACAGTACTGCAGTATAACAAGGTACAGCCTCATAGCCACAGTACTGCAGTATAACAAGGTACAGTCTCATAGCCACAGTACTGCAGGTGTAGTATAACAAGGTACAGCCTCATAGCCACAGTACTGCAGTATAACAAGGTACAGCCTCATAGCCACAGTACTGCAGTATAACAAGGTACAGTCTCATAGCCACAGTACTGCAGGTGTAGTATAACAAGGTACAGCCTCATAGCCACAGTACTGCAGTATAACAAGGTACAGCCTCATAGCCACAGTACTGCAGTATAACAAGGTACAGCCTCATAGCCACAGTACTGTAGTATAACAAGGTACAGTCTCATAGCCACAGTACTGTAGTATAACAAGGTACAGTCTCATAGCCACAGTACTGCAGTATAACAAGGTACAGTCTCATAGCCACAGTACTGCAGTATAACAAGGTACAGTCTCATAGCCACAGTACTGCAGTATAACAAGGTACAGACTCATAGCCACAGTACTGCAGTATAACAAGGTACAGCCTCATAGCCACAGTACTGCAGTATAACAAGGTACAGTCTCATAGCCACAGTACTGCAGTATAACAAGGTACAGTCTCATAGCCACAGTACTGCAGTATAACAAGGTACAGTCTCATAGCCACAGTATAACAAGGTACAGTCTCATAGCCACAGTATAACAAGGTACAGCCTCATAGCCACAGTATAACAAGGTACAGTCTCATAGCCACAGTACTGCAGTATAACAAGGTACAGCCTCATAGCCACAGTACTGCAGTATAACAAGGTACAGCCTCATAGCCACAGTACTGCAGTATAACAAGGTACAGCCTCATAGCCACAGTACTGCAGTATAACAAGGTACAGTCTCATAGCCACAGTACTGCAGTATAACAAGGTACAGCCTCATAGCCACAGTACTGTAGTATAACAAGGTACAGTCTCATAGCCACAGTTTAACAAGGTACAGCCTCATAGCCACAGTACTGCAGTATAACAAGGTACAGCCTCATAGCCACAGTACTGCAGTATAACAAGGTACAGCCTCATAGCCACAGTACTGCAGTATAACAAGGTACAGCCTCATAGCCACAGTATAACAAGGTACAGCCTCATAGCCACAGTACTGCAGTATAACAAGGTACAGTCTCATAGCCACAGTACTGCAGTATAACAAGGTACAGTCTCATAGCCACAGTACTGCAGTATAACAAGGTACAGCCTCATAGCCACAGTACTGCAGTATAACAAGGTACAGTCTCATAGCCACAGTACTGTAGTATAACAAGGTACAGTCTCATAGCCACAGTATAACAAGGTACAGCCTCATAGCCACAGTACTGCAGTATAACAAGGTACAGCCTCATAGCCACAGTACTGCAGTATAACAAGGTACAGTCTCATAGCCACAGTACTGCAGTATAACAAGGTACAGTCTCATAGCCACAGTATAACAAGGTACAGCCTCATAGCCACAGTACTGTAGTATAACAAGGTACAGCCTCATAGCCACAGTATAACAAGGTACAGTCTCATAGCCACAGTACTGCAGTATAACAAGGTACAGCCTCATAGCCACAGTACTGCAGTATAACAAGGTACAGCCTCATAGCCACAGTACTGCAGTATAACAAGGTACAGTCTCATAGCCACAGTATAACAAGGTACAGTCTCATAACCACAGTACTGCAGTATAACAAGGTACAGCCTCATAGCCACAGTACTGCAGTATAACAAGGTACAGTCTCATAGCCACAGTACTGCAGTATAACAAGGTACAGTCTCATAGCCACAGTATAACAAGGTACAGCCTCATAGCCACAGTACTGTAGTATAACAAGGTACAGCCTCATAGCAACAGTATAACAAGGTACAGTCTCATAGCCACAGTACTGCAGTATAACAAGGTACAGCCTCATAGCCACAGTACTGCAGTATAACAAGGTACAGTCTCATAGCCACAGTACTGCAGTATATCAAGGTACAGTCTCATAGCCACAATATAACAAGGTACAGCCTCATAGCCACAGTATAACAAGGTACAGTCTCATAGCCACAGTACTGCAGTATAACAAGGTACAGTCTCATAGCCACAGTACTGCAGTATAACAAGGTACAGTCTCATAGCCACAGTACTGCAGTATAACAAGGTACAGCCTCATAGCCACAGTACTGCAGTATAACAAGGTACAGTCTCATAGCCACAGTATAACAAGGTACAGTCTCATAGCCACAGTACTGCAGTATAACAAGGTACAGCCTCATAGCCACAGTACTGCAGTATAACAAGGTACAGCCTCATAGCCACAGTATAACAAGGTACAGTCTCATAGCCACAGTATAACAAGGTACAGCCTCATTGCCACAGTACTGCAGTATAACAAGGTACAGTCTCATAGCCACAGTACTGCAGTATAACAAGGTACAGCCTCATAGCCACAGTACTGCAGTATAACAAGGTACAGCCTCATAGCCACAGTACTGCAGTATAACAAGGTACAGCCTCATAGCCACAGTACTGCAGTATAACAAGGTACAGTCTCATAGCCACAGTATAACAAGGTACAGCCTCATAGCCACAGTACTGCAGTATAACAAGGTACAGTCTCATAGCCACAGTACTGCAGTATAACAAGGTACAGCCTCATAGCCACAGTACTGCAGTATAACAAGGTACAGTCTCATAGCCACAGTACTGTAGTATAACAAGGTACAGTCTCATAGCCACAGTATAACAAGGTACAGCCTCATAGCCACAGTACTGCAGTATAACAAGGTACAGCCTCATAGCCACAGTACTGCAGTATAACAAGGTACAGCCTCATAGCCACAGTACTGCAGTATAACAAGGTACAGTCTCATAGCCACAGTATAACAAGGTACAGCCTCATAGCCACAGTACTGTAGTATAACAAGGTACAGCCTCATCGCCACAGTATAACAAGGTACAGTCTCATAGCCACAGTACTGCAGTATAACAAGGTACAGCGTCATAGCCACAGTACTGCAGTATAACAAGGTACAGTCTCATAGCCACAGTACTGCAGTATAACAAGGTACAGTCTCATAGCCACAGTATAACAAGGTACAGTCTCATAACCACAGTACTGTAGTATAACAAGGTACAGCCTCATAGCCACAGTATAACAAGGTACAGTCTCATAGCCACAGTACTGCAGTATAACAAGGTACAGTCTCATAGCCACAGTACTGCAGTATAACAAGGTACAGTCTCATAGCCACAGTACTGCAGTATAACAAGGTACAGCCTCATAGCCACAGTACTGCAGTATAACAAGGTACAGTCTCATAGCCACAGTACTGCAGTATAACAAGGTACAGTCTCATAGCCACAGTATAACAAGGTACAGCCTCATAGCCACAGTACTGCAGTATAACAAGGTACAGCCTCATAGCCACAGTACTGCAGTATAACAAGGTACAGCCTCATAGCCACAGTACTGCAGTATAACAAGGTACAGTCTCATAGCCACAGTACTGCAGTATAACAAGGTACAGTCTCATAGCCACAATATAACAAGGTACAGCCTCATAGCCACAGTATAACAAGGTACAGTCTCATAGCCACAGTACTGCAGTATAACAAGGTACAGCCTCATAGCCACAGTACTGCAGTATAACAAGGTACAGCCTCATAGCCACAGTACTGCAGTATAACAAGGTACAGTCTCATAGCCACAGTATAACAAGGTACAGCCTCATAGCCACAGTATAACAAGGTACAGTCTCATAGCCACAGTATAACAAGGTACAGCCTCATAGCCACAGTACTGCAGTATAACAAGGTACAGCCTCATAGCCACAGTACTGCAGTATAACAAGGTACAGTCTCATAGCCACAGTACTGCAGTATAACAAGGTACAGTCTCATAGCCACAGTACTGCAGTATAACAAGGTACAGTCTCATAGCCACAGTACTGTAGTATAACAAGGTACAGCCTCATAGCCACAGTACTGCAGTATAACAAGGTACAGTCTCATAGCCACAGTACTGCAGTATAACAAGGTACAGCCTCATAGCCACAGTACTGCAGTATAACAAGGTACAGCCTCATAGCCACAGTACTGCAGTATAACAAGGTACAGTCTCATAGCCACAGTATAACAAGGTACAGCCTCATAGCCACAGTACTGCAGTATAACAAGGTACAGTCTCATAGCCACAGTACTGTAGTATAATAATGTACAGCCTCATAGCCACAGTACTGTAGTATAACAAGGTACAGCCTCATAGCCACAGTACTGCAGTATAACAAGGTACAGTCTCATAGTCACAGTACTGCAGTATAACAAGGTACAGCCTCATAGCCACAGTATAACAAGGTACAGCCTCATAGCCACAGTATAACAAGGTACAGCCTCATAGCCACAGTACTGCAGTATAACAAGGTACAGTCTCATAGCCACAGTACTGCAGTATAACAAGGTACAGTCTCATAGCCACAGTATAACAAGGTACAGCCTCATAGCCACAGTACTGCAGTATAACAAGGTACAGTCTCATAGCCACAGTACTGCAGTATAACAAGGTACAGTCTCATAGCCACAGTATAACAAGGTACAGTCTCATAGCCACAGTACTGTAGTTACTGCAGGTGAAGTATTGAAAGATAAACCACAGCATCACTCACGATCTGACAGAGACACTTGTTCTCGTTCACTAGCTTCTCCAGTGACAGGTTCTCGATGATGTCTGCCTCAGCCAATGCCCCGTCCCGATCCTGCTTGTTAGCCAATCTGTGGAGCCGACAGGGATATGTCAGAAACAGGTGTCAGACAGCAAGTGGTGGGGTGGTGTGTGTGTGTGTGTGTGTCTGTGTGTTGGTTCTTCTATCCTTGTGGGGATCTACAATCTCAGAAAGCCCACTACAAGGATAGTAGAACAAGGGAAATTCTCCCTCGTCCCAATGAGGACAGAGGCTATTTTAAGCTTAGAGATTCAGGGTTAGAATTAGGCTTAGAATTAGGGTACGAGGTTAGGGGTTCCGGTAAGGGGAAATATATATATTTTTTTATAGAAATGAAGTTGAGTTCTCCAGGAGGATGAGGATGTGTGTGTGTGTGTGTATGTCTCTCTGTGTGTGTGTGTGTATGTCTCTCTGTGTGTGTGTGTGTGTGTGTATGTCTCTCTGTGTGTGTGTGTGTGTGTGTGTGTGTGTGTGCGTGCGTGCGTGTGTGACAGAAACATATGGTGTAGGAAGAAGACACTTCATGATCTAATGCAGCTGGAAATATAGTTGGATTCCTGCTAACATGGATTCCCTTTTCTCAATATGTTGGGCAGAATATAATACGCTACTTTAAAGACAGACAGACAGACAGACAGACAGACAGACGGGCGGGCAGACAGACAGACAGACAGACGGGCGGGCGGGCAGACAGACAGACGGGCAGACAGACAGACGGGCAGACAGACAGACGGGCAGACAGACAGACGGGCAGACAGACAGACGGGCAGACAGACAGACGGGCAGACGGGTAGGCAGACAGACAGACAGACAGACAGGTTTAGAGCTCAGACAGAGTGACTCAAACTAGGCCAGGTTTAGAGCTCAGACAGAGTGACTCACACTAGGCCAGGTTTAGAGCTCAGACAGAGTGACTCACACTAGGCCAGGTTTAGAGCTCAGACAGAGTGACTCACACTAGGCCAGGTTTAGAGCTCAGACAGACAGTAACTCACACTAGGCCAGGTTTAGAGCTCAGACAGAGTGACTCACACTAGGCCAGGTTTAGAGCTCAGACAGAGTGACTCACACTAGGCCAGGTTTAAAGCTCAGACAGTAACTCACACTAGGCCAGGTTTAGAGCTCAGACAGAGTGACTCACACTAGGCCAGGTTTAGAGCTCAGACAGAGTGACTCACACTAGGCCAGGTTTAGAGCTCAGACAGAGTGACTCACACTAGGCCAGGTTTAGAGCTCAGACAGACAGTAACTCACACTAGGCCAGGTTTAGAGCTCAGACAGTAACTCACACTAGGCCAGGTTTAGAGCTCAGACAGTCAGTAACTCACACTAGGCCAGGTTTAGAGCTCAGACAGAGTGACTCACACTAGGACAGGTTTAGAGCTCAGACAGAGTGACTCACACTAGGCCAGGTTTAGAGCTCAGACAGAGTGACTCACACTAGGCCAGGTTTAGAGCTCAGACAGAGTGACTCACACTAGGCCAGGTTTAGAGCTCAGACAGAGTGACTCACACTAGGCCAGGTTTAGAGCTCAGACAGACAGTAACTCACACTAGGCCAGGTTTAGAGCTCAGACAGTAACTCACACTAGGCCAGGTTTAGAACTCAGACAGTCAATAACTCACACTAGGCCAGGTTTAGAGCTCAGACAGAGTGACTCACACTAGGACAGGTTTCCCAGAGATGCGAGGGTGTCGGAGGACCTCAGCCATGGTGTCCCTGGTCTCCTGGATCCTCTGAACATCACTGGAGTCCACCACGAACACCACCCCGTACGACTCGCTGTAGTAGTTCTTCCAGATGCCCCTGATCACATTGGAGTCATTTAGCAGACTCTTATCCAGAGCCACTTACAGGAAGTGCATTCAACTATACGTTTAGTAGGGGGGGGGCACATATCACAGCCACCACAGGAAGTACATTCAACTATACGTTTAGTAGGGGGGGGGGCCACATATCACAGCCACCACAGGAAGTACATTCAACTATACGTTTAGTAGGGGGGGGGGCACATATCACAGCCACCACAGGAAGTACATTCAACTATACGTTTAGTAGGGGGGGGACCACATATCACAGCCACTGCAAGTAGACCTTTGTTTAAAATAGTCCTATCAGCAGAATCAGGGCAGACAGTGCAGGTGTTGAGTGTCAGAAAGACAACGAGTATAAAGACCTGATCCTCTTCCCTCCGCCCAGGTCAAAGATGGTGACCTCAAACTTCCCCTGCTTCAGATCCACCTTGGAGAACCCTACCGTAGGGGCCACGTCCTCTGGGCTCTCTGTGATGGAACACAACACACACACACACTCAGCGACGAAGAGAACGAGCCCCCCCCAAAAAAACATCTTACATTTATAATCAAGTAGAATAGAAGTGAGTGATTCAAGGCAAGACGACCCACTCACCTCCCTGGATCCCGCGTACTGTAGCAGTCTTCCCAGCGTTGTCAAGTCCAACCATCACCAGTGTTATTTTCCTAAAAACACCACAGAGAAGCTGGATTACTAGAGAGATGACACAGAGACTCAAATGGAGGTGTGGTAGGAGAAGGACATGCAGGGAAAATTATAGGGCAATATTCACATGGGGGGGGGTAGTCTACAACATGTCATGTGTCCCTTCCATAAAAGATAGAGAGCAAGACATATTGCTCTCTATTCAGGGAGGCAGGTAGTCTAATGGTTAGAGTGTAGAGGAGGCAGGTAGCCTAGTGGTTAGAGTGTAGAGGAGGCAGGTAGCCTAGTGGTTAGAGTGTAGAGGAGGCAGGTAGGCTAGTGGTTAGAGTGTAGAGGAGGCAGGTAGCCTAGTGGTTAGAGTGTAGAGGAGGCAGGTAGCCTAGTGGTTAGAGTGTAGAGGAGGCAGGTAGCCTAGTGGTTAGAGTGTTGGGGCGGCAGGTAGCCTAGTGGTTAGAGTGTAGAGGAGGCAGGTAGCCTAGTGGTTAGAGTGTAGAGGAGGCAGGTAGCCTAGTGGTTAGAGTGTAGAGGAGGCAGGTAGCCTAGTGGTTAGAGTGTAGAGGAGGCAGGTAGCCTAGTGGTTAGAGTGTAGAGGAGGCAGGTAGCCTAGTGGTTAGAGTGTAGAGGAGGCAGGTAGCCTAGTGGTTAGAGTGTAGAGGAGGCAGGTAGCCTAGTCGTTAGAGTGTAGGGACGGCAGGTAGTCTAGTGGTTAGAGTGTAGGGACGGCAGGTAGCCTAGTGGTTAGAGTGTTGGGGCGGCAGGTAGCCTAGTGGTTAGAGTGTAGGGGCGGCAGGTAGCCTAGTGGTTAGAGTGTAGAGGAGGCAGGTAGCCTAGTGGTTAGAGTGTAGAGGAGGTAGGTAGCCTAGTGGTTAGAGTGTAGAGGAGGCAGGTAGCCTAGTGGTTAGAGTGTAGAGGAGGCAGGTAGCCTAGTGGTTAGAGTGTAGAGGAGGCAGGTAGTCTAGTGGTTAGAGTGTAGGGGCGGCAGGTAGCCTAGTGGTTAGAGTGTAGAGGAGGCAGGTAGCCTAGTGGTTAGAGTGTAGGGGCGGCAGGTAGCCTAGTGGTTAGAGCATTGGGCCAGTAACCGAAAGGTTGCAAGATCAAATCCCCCGAGCTGACAAGGTACAACATCTGTCGTTCTGCCCCTGAACAGGCAGTTAACCCCACTGTTCCTAGGGCCGTCATTGAAAATAAGAATTTGTTCTTAACTGACTTGCCTAGTTAAATAAAGGTTAAATAAATAATGACTTTATAGCTTGAGCCACTTCCAAAGAAAACATTCAACGCCAGTCTTCACACAGAAACGATGAATAATCTGATATTAGCCCAACGCATCAGAGCTCAGACAGAGTGACTCACACTAGGACAGGTTTAGAGCTCAGACAGAGTGACTCCCGCCCTCACCTCACCCTGTCCTTCAGATGTTACTGGTTAAGGTGGTAACTGTAAGAGGGGCTTAGCCAGCAGCCCAGGTCACTAATACAGCTCCCCCCCACCTTAGGGCTGCCCAGGGCTAACACCACAGGGACATGACCACAGATTGGGTGAGTCAGCACTCTGTCCATAATCACGGTGAACAGCTAGGTACATCTATGGATGTACACAGACAGCGATGCAGAGTCAACAGACTTATCGAACACCTCGAGACATTCCTTTATAAGGGAGGTGGATGTTAGAACTATCGTCCATCATTCATTCACCTTCCAATGAATCGGCCCAGATCCTAAATCCACCCTTTATACTCAGGAAAAAGCCCAGATCCTAAATCCACCCTTTATAATCAGGAAAAAGCCCAGATCCTAAATCCACCCTTTATACTCAGGAAAAGCCCAGATCCTAAATCCACCCTTTATACTCAGGAAAAGCCCAGATCCTAAATCCACCCTTTATAATCAGGAAAAAGCCCAGATCCTAAATCCACCCTTTATAATCAGGAAAAAGCCCAGATCCTAAATCCACCCTTTACACTCAGGAGAAGCCCAGATCCTAAATCCACCCTTTATACTCAGGAAAAGCCCAGATCCTAAATCCACCCTTTATACTCAGGAAAAGCCCAGATCCTAAATCCACCCTTTATACTCAGGAAAAGCCCAGATCCTAAATCCACCCTTTATACTCAGGAAAAGCCCAGATCCTAAATCCACCCTTTATAATCAGGAGAAGCCCAGATCCTAAATCCACCCTTTATAATCAGGAAAAAGCTTCTCTGTGTCACCGTATGAAAATAGTCAAATTGCATAAAAAGGTCCAAGTCATCATTCTTGTTAGAAACACACACAAACACACACACACACACACACACACACACACACACACACACACACACACACACACACACACACACACACACACACACACACACACACACACACACACACACACACACACACACACACACACACACACACACACACACACACCCTCCATCAAAAAGTGCCTCTCCTATGGAACACACACACACACACATTCTGACAACACACACTCACATTCTGACAACACACACACACACACTCACATTCTGACAACACACACACACTCACATTCTGACAACACACACACACACATTCTGACAACACACACACACCCTACATCAACTTGTAGAAATACTTGCCTGCGGCTCTTCCGCCGTATGGACTTCCAGCACACTATCCAGTGGACAGTCCTCTGGAGCCAGGAGGACTTCATCTGGGAGCTTCAACCAGTCCAGACCCAGAGAGCACTGAGCACACCACCCCCACTCTACAGACACAGAGAGCACTGAGCACACCACCCCCCACTCTACAGACCCAGAGAGCACTGAGCACAACACCCCCCACTCTACAGACCCAGAGAGCACTGAGCACACCACCCCCCACTCTACAGACCCAGAGAGCACTGACCAGACACACGTCAGGGACACCAACTAGTAACCACAACATGTCCCCCGAAATATACAGTACGCCTCCCTGACGGAAAACACGTCACACACACACACTTCATAACCACCCCCCGCCCACTCTACAGGCCCAGAGAGCAGCAGGATTAGCTAGGGATTTCCTTAAATCTCTCTACAGCGGGACACGTGTTCTCACGATACTCTTGTCTGTTTAGCGTCAGAGGGACACCAACTGTTCCTAGCCGTCAGGTCGGTCCCTCCACCAACTGTTCCCAGCCGTCAGGTCGGCCCCTCCACCAACTGTTCCCAGCCGTCAGGTCGGCCCCTCCACCAACTGTTCCGGCCGTCAGGTCGGCCCCTCCACCAACTGTTCCCGGCCGTCAGGTCGGCCCCTCCACCAACTGTTCCCCTCCACCAACTGTTCCAGCCGTCAGGTCGGCCCCTCCACCAACTGTTCCCAGCCGTCAGGTCGGCCCCTCCACCAACTGTTCCGGCCGTCAGGTCGGCCCCTCCACCAACTGTTCCCAGCCGTCAGGTCGGCCCCTCCACCAACTGTTCCCAGCCGTCAGGTCGGCCCCTCCACCAACTGTTCCGGCCGTCAGGTCGGCCCCTCCACCAACTGTTCCCGGCCGTCAGGTCGGCCCCTCCACCAACTGTTCCCCTCCACCAACTGTTCCGGCCGTCAGGTCGGCCCCTCCACCAACTGTTCCCAGCCGTCAGGTCGGCCCCTCCACCAACTGTTCCGGCCGTCAGGTCGGCCCCTCCACCAACTGTTCCCAGCCGTCAGGTCGGCCCCTCCACCAACTGTTCCGGCCGTCAGGTCGGCCCCTCCACCAACTGTTCCCGGCCGTCAGGTCGGCCCCTCCACCAACTGTTCCCCTCCACCAACTGTTCCGGCCGTCAGGTCGGCCCCTCCACCAACTGTTCCCGGTCGTCAGGTCGGCCCCTCCACCAACTGTTCCCGGCCGTCAGGTCGGCCCCTCCACCAACTGTTCCCGGCCGTCAGGTCGGCCCCTCCACCAACTGTTCAGGCCGTCAGGTCGGCCCCTCCACCAACTGTTCCGGCCGTCAGGTCGGCCCCTCCACCAACTGTTCCGGCCGTCAGGTCGGCCCCTCCACCAACTGTTCCGGCTGTCAGGTCGGCCCCTCCACCAACTGTTCCCGGTCGTCAGGTCGGCCCCTCCACCAACTGTTCCCGGCCGTCAGGTCGGCCCCTCCACCAACTGTTCCCGGCCGTCAGGTCGGCCCCTCCACCAACTGTTCCGGCCGTCAGGTCGGCCCCTCCACCAACTGTTCCCAGCCGTCAGGTCGGCCCCTCCACCAACTGTTCCCAGCCGTCAGGTCGGCCCCTCCACCAACTGTTCCGGCCGTCAGGTCGGCCCCTCCACCAACTGTTCCGGCCGTCAGGTCGGCCCCTCCACCAACTGTTCCCAGCCGTCAGGTCGGCCCCTCCACCAACTGTTCCCAGCCGTCAGGTCGGCCCCTCCACCAACTGTTCCGGCCGTCAGGTCGGCCCCTCCACCAACTGTTCCCGGCCGTCAGGTCGGCCCCTCCACCAACTGTTCCCCTCCACCAACTGTTCCGGCCGTCAGGTCGGCCCCTCCACCAACTGTTCCCAGCCGTCAGGTCGGCCCCTCCACCAACTGTTCCGGCCGTCAGGTCGGCCCCTCCACCAACTGTTCCCAGCCGTCAGGTCGGCCCCTCCACCAACTGTTCCGGCCGTCAGGTCGGCCCCTCCACCAACTGTTCCCGGCCGTCAGGTCGGCCCCTCCACCAACTGTTCCCCTCCACCAACTGTTCCGGCCGTCAGGTCGGCCCCTCCACCAACTGTTCCCGGTCGTCAGGTCGGCCCCTCCACCAACTGTTCCCGGCCGTCAGGTCGGCCCCTCCACCAACTGTTCCCGGCCGTCAGGTCGGCCCCTCCACCAACTGTTCAGGCCGTCAGGTCGGCCCCTCCACCAACTGTTCCGGCCGTCAGGTCGGCCCCTCCACCAACTGTTCCGGCCGTCAGGTCGGCCCCTCCACCAACTGTTCCGGCCGTCAGGTCGGCCCCTCCACCAACTGTTCCCGGTCGTCAGGTCGGCCCCTCCACCAACTGTTCCCGGCCGTCAGGTCGGCCCCTCCACCAACTGTTCCCGGCCGTCAGGTCGGCCCCTCCACCAACTGTTCCGGCCGTCAGGTCGGCCCCTCCACCAACTGTTCCCAGCCGTCAGGTCGGCCCCTCCACCAACTGTTCCCAGCCGTCAGGTCGGCCCCTCCACCAACTGTTCCGGCCGTCAGGTCGGCCCCTCCACCAACTGTTCCCGGCCGTCAGGTCGGCCCCTCCACCAACTGTTCCCCTCCACCAACTGTTCCGGCCGTCAGGTCGGCCCCTCCACCAACTGTTCCCAGCCGTCAGGTCGGCCCCTCCACCAACTGTTCCGGCCGTCAGGTCGGCCCCTCCACCAACTGTTCCCCTCCACCAACTGTTCCCAGCCGTCAGGTCGGCCCCTCCACCAACTGTTCCGGCCGTCAGGTCGGCCCCTCCACCAACTCACGCTTTTCACCAGATAAACTCACCCACCCCATGCAATTGGTTGTGTAGAGCCAGCTGTTCACCAGATAAACCCACCCCATTGGTTGTGTAGAGCCAGCTGTTCACCAGATAAACCCACCCCAGTGGTTGTGTAGAGCCAGCTGTTCACCAGATAAACCCACCCCATTGGTTGTGTAGAGCCAGCTGTTCACCAGATAAACCCACCCCATTGGTTGTGTAGAGCCAGCTGTTCACCAGATAAACCCACCCCATTGGTTGTGTAGAGCCAGCTGTTCACCAGATAAACCCACCCCATTGGTTGTGTAGAGCCAGCTGTTCACCAGATAAACCCACCCCATTGGTTGTGTAGAGCCAGCTGTTCACCAGATAAACCCACCCCATTGGTTGTGTAGAGCCAGCTGTTCACCAGATAAACCCACCCCATTGGTTGTGTAGAGCCAGCTGTTCACCAGATAAACCCACCCCATTGGTTGTGTAGAGCCAGCTGTTCACCAGATAAACCCACTCCATTGGTTGTGTAGAGCCAGCTGTTCACCAGATAAACCCACCCCATTGGTTGTGAAGAGCCAGCTGTTCACCAGATAAACCCACCCCATTGGTTGTGTAGAGACAGCTGTTCACCAGATAAACCCACTCCATTGGTTGTGTAGAGCCAGCTGTTCACCAGATAAACCCACCCACCCACCCCATTGGTTGTGTAGAGCCAGCTGTTCACCAGATAAACCCACCCACCCCATTGGTTGTGATGAGCCAGCTGTTCACCAGATAAACCCACCCCATTGGTTGTGTAGAGCCAGCTGTTCACCAGATAAACCCACCCCATTGGTTGTGTAGAGCCAGCTGTTCACCAGATAAACCCACCCACCCCATTGGTTGTGTAGAGCCAGCTGTTCACCAGATAAACCCACCCCATTGGTGGTGTAGAGCCAGCTGTTCACCAGATAAACCCACCCCATTGGTTGTGTAGAGCCAGCTGTTCACCAGATAAACCCACCCACCCACCCCATTGGTTGTGTAGAGCCAGCTGTTCACCAGATAAACCCACCCCACCCCATTGATTGTGTAGAGCCAGCTGTTCACCAGATAAACCCACCCACCCCATTGGTTGTGTAGAGCCAGCTGTTCACCAGATAAACCCACCCCATTGGTTGTGTAGAGCCAGCTGTTCACCAGATAAACCCACCCACCCCATTGGTTGTGTAGAGCCAGCTGTTCACCAGATAAACCTACCCACCCCATTGGTTGTGTAGAGCCAGCTGTTCACCAGATAAACCCACCCCATTGGTTGTGTAGAGCCAGCTGTTCACCAGATAAACCCACCCCATTGGTTGTGTAGAGCCAGCTGTTCACCAGATAAACCTACCCACCCCATTGGTTGTGTAGAGCCAGCTGTTCACCAGATAAACCTACCCACCCCATTGGTTGTGTAGAGCCAGCTGTATGCCTCAACACCAACAGGAAAAGATGAACACCATATCACTTCCAGATCTTATTTGGTGCTTATCTTTTTCATTCATTTATTAAAATGTTTTGCATAATGAAGGTATTTACACAATGAATGGCCTGGGATGTGGCCTTAAATGGATAGTTTGTCACTGTCTCCATCTTATTAGCATTTACAGCACAAAACCAGTGCAAGTCAATGTCTCTGATGTTAGCATTTACAGCACAAAACCAATGTAAGTCAATGTCTCTGATGTTAGCATTTACAGCACAAAACCAATGTAAGTCAATGTCTCTGATGTTAGCATTTACAGCACAAAACCAATGCAAGTCAATGTCTCTGATGTTACTATTTTTCACATTTCATTTCCATTTCCATTTCATTTCCATATCATGGGCGATACAATCTGTTGTTTTCCCTGGAACGTGATTTGGACATGACAAGTGAAAATTATTATTAAAAGATCTATAAAAAGTAGTTTTTTTATTTTATTTGGGGGGGATATCCACTTACAAAGGTTTTGTGCTGTAAATGCTAACATCAGAGACATTGACTTGCATTGGTTTTGTGCTGTAAATGCTAACATCAGAGACATTGACTTGCATTGGTTTTGTGCTGTAAATGCTAACATCAGAGACATTGGTTTTGTGCTGTAAATGCTAACATCAGAGACATTGACTTACATTGGTTTTGTGCTGTAAATGCTAACATCAGAGAGATTGACTTGCATTGGTTTTGTGCTGTAAATGCTAACATCAGAGACATTGACTTGCATTGGTTTTGTGCTGTAAACGCTAACATCAGAGACATTGACTTACATTGGTTTTGTGCTGTAAATGCTAACATCAGAGATATTGACTTGCATGGTTTTGTGCTGTAAATGCTAACATCAGAGACATTGGTTTTGTGCTGTAAATGCTAACATCAGAGACATTGACTTGCATTGGTTTTGTGCTGTAAATGCTAACATCAGAGACATTGACTTACATTGGTTTTGTGCTGTAAATGCTAACATCAGAGACATTGGTTTTGTGCTGTAAATGCTAACATCAGAGACATTGGTTTTGTGCTGTAAATGCTAACATCAGAGACATTGACTTGCATTGGTTTTGTGCTGTAAACGCTAACATCAGAGACATTGACTTACATTGGTTTTGTGCTGTAAATGCTAACATCAGAGACATTGGTTTTGTGCTGTAAATGCTAACATCAGAGACATTGACTTGCATTGGTTTTGTGCTGTAAATGCTAACATCAGAGACATTGACTTGCATTGGTTTTGTGCTGTAAATGCTAACATCAGAGACATTGACTTGCATTGGTTTTGTGCTGTAAATGCTAACATCAGAGACATTGACTTGCATTGGTTTTGTGCTGTAAATGCTAACATCAGAGACATTGACTTGCATTGGTTTTGTGCTGTAAATGCTAACATCAGAGACATTGGTTTTGTGCTGTAAATGCTAACATCAGAGACATTGACTTACATTGGTTTTGTGCTGTAAATGCTAACATCAGAGACATTGACTTGCATTGGTTTTGTGCTGTAAATGCTAACATCAGAGACATTGACTTGCATTGGTTTTGTGTTGTAAATGCTAACATCAGAGACATTGGTTTTGTGCTGTAAATGCTAACATCAGAGACATTGACTTGCATTGGTTTTGTGCTGTAAATGCTAACATCAGAGACATTGACTTACATTGGTTTTGTGCTGTAAATGCTAACATCAGAGACATTGACTTGCATTGGTTTTGTGCTGTAAATGCTAACATCAGAGACATTGGTTTTGTGCTGTAAATGCTAACATCAGAGACATTGACTTACATTGGTTTTGTGCTGTAAATGCTAACATCAGAGACATTGACTTACATTGGTTTTGTGCTGTAAATGCTAACATCAGAGACATTGACTTACATTGGTTTTGTGCTGTAAATGCTAACATCAGAGACATTGACTTACATTGGTTATGTGCTGTAAATGCTAACATCAGAGATATTGACTTGCATGGTTTTGTGCTGTAAATGATAACATCAGAGACATTGGTTTTGTGCTGTAAATGCTAACATCAGAGACATTGACTTGCATTGGTTTTGTGCTGTAAATGCTAACATCAGAGACATTGACTTGCATTGGTTTTGTGCTGTAAACGCTAACATCAGAGACATTGACTTACATTGGTTTTGTGCTGTAAACGCTAACATCAGAGACATTGACTTGCATTGGTTTTGTGCTGTAAATGCTAACATCAGAGACATTGGTTTTGTGCTGTAAATGCTAACATCAGAGACATTGGTTTTGTGCTGTAAATGCTAACATCAGAGACATTGACTTACATTGGTTTTGTGCTGTAAATGCTAACATCAGAGACATTGACTTACATTGGTTTTGTGCTGTAAATGCTAACATCAGAGACATTGACTTACATTGGTTTTGTGCTGTAAACGCTAACATCAGAGACATTGGTTTTGTGCTGTAAACGCTAACATCAGAGACATTGGTTTTGTGCTGTAAATGCTAACATCAGAGACATTGACTTGCATTGGTTTTGTCCTGTAAATGCTAACATCAGAGACATTGACTTACATTGGTTTTGTGCTGTAAACGCTAACAAGTGTGTTATTAAACCTACTCCTGTCTATACAGAAATAAATACAATAGTTCTAAACTAGGCAACTAAAGTGTGATTTTGGCCACAGACGATCATTAGCTTCTTTAATGAAGGAAAGTTGTGGATCGTTTTAAAGTGGCGTTGCCTACAGTCGGGAGGAAAAGGTGGCGTTGTGCAATACGGGCTGATTTACTGTTGAGTTGCGACTGTCTGAAAAGTAGAGAAGAGATTCTGATAATGTCTCCAGTCATATAAAGTGTAGTAGAATTGCATGAAATGTGTTGATAAAAAGCAACAACAACAAAAAATCCACCCTGCAAAGAAAGAAGAAACGTAGCCTATAGCAGAAACGTAGCCTATAGCCTATAGCAGAAACGTAGCCTATAGCCTATAGCAGAAACGTAGCCTATAGCCTATAGCAGAAACGTAGCCTATAGCAGAAACGTAGCCTATAGCCTATAGCAGAAACGTAGCCTATAGCCTATAGCAGAAACGTAGCCTATAGCAGAAACGTAGCCTATAGCCTATAGCAGAAACGTAGCCTATAGCCTATAGCAGAAACGTAGCCTATAGCAGAAAAGTAGCCTATAGCCTATAGCAGAAACGTAGCCTATAGCCTATAGCAGAAACGTAGCCTATAGCCTATAGCAGAAACGTAGCCTATAGCCTATAGCAGAAACGTAGCCTATAGCAGAAACGTAGCCTATAGCCTATAGCAGAAACGTAGCCTATAGCAGAAACGTAGCCTATAGCCTATAGCAGAAACGTAGCCTATAGCAGAAACGTAGCCTATAGCCTATAGCAGAAACGTAGCCTATAGCAGAAACGTAGCCTATAGCAGAAACGTAGCCTATAGCCTATAGCAGAAACGTAGCCTATAGCCTATAGCAGAAACGTAGCCTATAGCAGAAACGTAGCCTATAGCCTATAGCAGAAACGTAGCCTATAGCCTATAGCAGAAACGTAGCCTATAGCCTATAGCAGAAACGTAGCCTATAGCAGAAACGTAGCCTATAGCAGAAACGTAGCCTATAGCAGAAACGTAGCCTATAGCCTATAGCAGAAACGTAGCCTATAGCCTATAGCAGAAACGTAGCCTATAGCAGAAACGTAGCCTATAGCAGAAACGTAGCCTATAGCCTATAGCAGAAACGTAGCCTATAGCCTATAGCAGAAACGTAGCCTATAGCCTATAGCAGAAACGTAGCCTATAGCAGAAACGTAGCCTATAGCCTATAGCAGAAACGTAGCCTATAGCAGAAACGTAGCCTATAGCCTATAGCAGAAACGTAGCCTATAGCCTATAGCAGAAACGTAGCCTATAGCAGAAACGTAGCCTATAGCCTATAGCAGAAACGTAGCCTATAGCAGAAACGTAGCCTATAGCAGGGATCATCAACAAGATTCAGCTGAGGGACGGTGTTTTTTCTGGAGCGGATGGTCGGGGGGCCTGAACATAATTACAAACCATTTGTAGACTGCAAATTGATTACAAGAAGCCCAAACAGATATGTTTGACTAAAATAATAATTTCAAACCCTGATTACGTTTGTATAGGATCACGTGTCTCTCTATTATGGTGGAAATAAATGGGAACATATTCCTTAAATAAAAAATTACTTGGAGCCGATTTCCTGGGTGTTTTTACAGTCTTATGTCCAACAATGGAGGGGGGGAAAAAAGAAAACAAATTCTAAGAATTTGGGGGGACAAATAAAACCACCTTCCGGCCGCAAGTTGGGGAACCCGGGCCTATAACCTAGGCCTACTCCACACTATACACTGTCAGCCATGCGTTGAACCTTTTTTTTTGCCAACAGTGATTGGGTTATATTATGAGCCTAAATTATGACTATCCAATCTACTCATCACATTATCTTACTTCAGTATGCAAATGTCATGATGCTACGAATGCTTATTAATAATAAAACGTGCATTTTTATAGTGAAAATAAGCTTCCCCCAAACTTGAAACTCACACACTGCCTACGATCCTGTGCCTTTATCACAGTCAACAACACACATATATGTTATAGTAAGAATAGGCATGTCATGAAATCAAACAGAATGAAAGAGAACATACAGAATAACAGCCCTGGGGTTTATGCCTTTTTAATCCGGCCCCCGGAGAGAGGGGGGGGTACTTCTGCAGTTTTAAGGAGTGACAGCTGCCAAAAGTGGCTGTAGTTTAGCACCTTAGTCACTGGTTGGTTACATGACTACCCGGTAATCAGGCAGCAGCATGCTATATACCACACATCTCTGTTGGGTGATACAGTGCCTTGCGAAAGTATTTGGCCCCCTTGAACTTTGCGACCTTTTGCCACATTTCAGGCTTCAAACTTAAAGATATAAAACTGTATTTTTTTGTGAAGAATCAACAACAAGTGGGACACAATCATGAAGTGGAACGACATTTATTGGATATTTAAACTCTTTTAACAAATCAAAAACTGAAAAATTGGGCCTGCAAAATTATTCAGCCCCTTTACTTTCTGTGCAGCAAACTCTCTCCAGAAGTTCAGTGAGGATCTCTGAATGATCCAATGTTGACCTAAATGACTAATGATGATAAATACAATCCACCTGTGTGTAATCAAGTCTCCGTATAAATGCACCTGCACTGTGATAGTCTCAGAGGTCCGTTAATAGCGCAGAGCATCATGAAGAACAAGGAACACACCAGGCAGGTCCGAGATACTGTTGTGAAGAAGTTTAAAGCCGGATTTGGATACAAAAAGATTTCCCAAGCTTTAAACATCCGAAGGAGCACTGTGCAAGAGATAATATTGAAATGGAAGGAGTATCAGACCACTGCAAATCTACCAAGACCTGGCCGTCCCTCTAAACTTTCAGCTCATACAAGGAGAAGACTGATCAGAGATGCAGCCAAGAGGCCCATGATCACTCTGGATGAACTGCAGAGATCTACAGCTGAGGTGGGAGACTCTGTCCATAGGACAACAATCAGTCGTATATTGCACAAATCTGGCCTTTATGGAAGAGTGGCAAGAAGAAAGCCATTTCTTAAAGATATCCATAAAAAGTGTTGTTTAAAGTTTGCCACAAGCCACCTGGGAGACACACCAAACATGTGGAAGAAGGTGCTCTGGTCAGATTAAACCAAAATGGAACTTTTTGGCAACAATGCAAAACGTTATGTTTGGCGTAAAAGCAACACAGCTGAACACATCATCCCCACTGTCAAACATGGTGGTGGCAGCATCATGGTTTGGGCCTGCTTTTCTTCAGCAGGGACAGGGAAGATGGTTAAAATAGATGGGAAGATGGATGGAGCCAAATACAGGACCATTCTGGAAGAAAACCTGATGGAGTCTGCAAAAGACCTGAGACTGGGATGGAGATTTGTCTTCCAACAAGACAATGATCCAAAACATAAAGCAAAATCTACAATGGAATGGTTCAAAAATAAACATATCCAGGTGTTAGAATGGCGAAGTCAAAGTCCAGACCTGAATCCAATCGAGAATATGTGGAAAGAACTGAAAACTGCTGTTCACAAATGCTCTCCATCCAACCTCACTGAGCTCGAGCTGTTTTGCAAGGAGGAATGGGAAAAAATTTCAGTCACTCGATGTGCAAAACTGATAGAGACATACCCCAAGCGACTTACAGCTGTAATCGCAGCAAAAGGTGGCGCTACAAAGTATTAACTTAAGGGGGCTGAATAATTTTGCACGCCCAATTTTTCAGTTTTTGATTTGTTAAAGTTTGAAATATCCAATAAATGTCGTTCCACTTCATGATTGTGTCCCACTTGTTGTTGATTCTTCACAAAAAAATACAGTTTTATATCTTTATGTTTGAAGCCTGAAATGTGGCAAACGGTCTCAAAGTTCAAGGGGGCCGAATACTTTCGCAAGGCACTGTATATAGCGAACAAGACATTCTATGAAATCACAGATTCTGACATGGGGTGAACTGGGTGGCTGGCAGCACTGGTACCACATTCACAAATCAAATAGCCAATAAATCAAAAATAGTGTGAATATTTAAATACATAACCAGACAATTTAACTTCCGTTAGCTAACTAGTCATTTTTTTTATTTAACCAGGTAAACTAGTTGAGAACAAGTTCTCATTTGCAACTGCGACCTGGCCCAGATAAAGCATAGCAGTTCGACACAAACAACAACACAGTGAGTTACACATGGAATGATACTTCATGCACTCACCTTGCGGGCTGCCGCCAGCGTTTCAACCAGTTGCAACAATTCGCCATCAGACTAAACATTGTTGTCCAAACTCAGATAATTGTCGGAAAAGATTCATGTAGCAGCGATTCTGAATGAATCAAATGCCTCTATTCGGCATTTCAGCTCATTATCACCATACAGCTGCATGAGTTAGGCCTAGGGGCCAATAAAAGTGGCATTCTTTGACATCGTCGGACTGTCAAACTAAAAACACTAGCCACAGCTAGTACTAGTGAGTGTACTTGCTGTTTCTCTAACTATATCATTGTGTTTACTTTATCTACCTACACAAATTAGCTAGCTAGAACAAAGTGTTAATAAGATTTTAAAAAAATCCTAACTATTTAAAAGCAATATAAAATATTGGCCAGCTTGTAACGTTAGCGAGAACTAGCTAATGACATTAGCAGGTAAGTTTCCTTGCTAAACTACACTAGCAAAATATTATTATGTTTGGTATTTTTCACAAACTGCAAAAGATAGCGGCTAGACAATGTTAACAAGCTAAGCTAATGTAGCTAGCTAACGTCAGTTAGCTAACCTAGCTAGCATACAATGCAGCTAGCTAATGTTAGTTAGCGAACCTAGCTAGCATACAATTTAGGCGCTGCTAGCGACCTTAGCTAGTTTTACGTACAGCTGGCGTTGTCAGGTAAAACAAAACAACAACAAAAGTAAAGGTAATATTCCTTTGTAAAGATCTCTTCAGTGAGAAAATATTTCTGGAATCCGTTTTTTTTTTGTGTTTACGACCGTTGTCGTGTTCGGCTGCTATGGCTACAAGAGCCGTGGGGGGAAGTCATCATCAGTGGTCGAGAAATCAGGCACCCCCTCTTTTAGTGGTCGTTCCTAGATACCACAGTCATAATTATGGCTAAACTCTTGACTATTCCTACAATTTCTTAAAATCTGGGTTTAAACATAACCTTAAGCACACTGCTAACCTTATGCTTAAACCTTTAAATGAAGTCTAAAAAATGCTTTGTGGCTGTGGTACCTAGTGACAATCTTTACTGTAAAAGTCTGCAACAGCACCTTCTGTGGACAAAGCGTGGAACTACACGGGTCTAATAAATATGACAAGTGTTCTGGCTTTAACAGAAATCCTTAAATCTATTGACGCACCCCTCGTGTCAATCTAAATAACATCCCCAGCCAAATCTGTCAGATGAAGTTAGAGAAATGTTTTTGCATGGGCTGCGTCTCAATCTGCCTGTATGTGTCTTCCACATCTGTGGTGGAGCTACAGCGGTTAGACCATGAGATATCACAAAAATGTTTGTAGCATCTGAACGGTTTGGCCTACAAAACTAGTAGCGTTCAGACCACTCTATGGAAAGATGGCTCATGACGGCGTCATGGGACTTGTCTGAAGGTAACCCATACAAATGAATGGAAGTATGGAGGCAGTTATGTGTCAACAAAAATAATAAGGGGTTAAATGTGTCCAACAACCTAATATATTTCCTGAGCTTTCTTAGATCTCCGAGATATACAGACACTTCAAAACCTTAAACATAATTCCTTATGATTTATTGGACTGTCTTTTCTGCGATTTATGTGTTATTCAAATCGGTTTCTGTGGGCTATATTAGTAAAGACCAAATTCACTATTTTATCTATTTTTTGTTTTTATATCCACATTAAAAAGGGGGTCCTAAAAATTCAAAATCAAATAAATGAGCCATGGGATAAGCATGTTAAAACAAGTCAGTATGTTAGCGGTCACCTGAAATGTCAAACTAAGCTAAGTTCCCGATGTACATAAAACCCCATGGCATCATAAATCACTATCAGTCAATTTACCCACGATACATTACGGTATCGATCTGCTCAAACACAGCTAATGTCTTTTGAGAAGGGAGGCAAGGAGAGGAAGATACAAGCAATCAATGAAAGATGAATTGAGAAAAAGAGGGCCCAGCCCACAGTGATCACACCTTGACACAGTTCTTCCCCACCTTATGCATGTACTGGTAACTCTTGATAAATAAATACGACTCGGTCGACTTATACCAGTTTAATAACATGTGTTTTTATTATTTTACACCAAGAACTTGATGATATATAATAAACCCGTTTCAAAACACCCAGTAAATAATAAGCCATTCGAACTCTTCACATATTTACAGGAGCCAAATAGAAAAACCCCATGTGAATAATACATTACACCTGCTGCCACTGTTCTGTTGGGTTCAGTAGAACAGTCAGTCAGGCTGCCGCCTCGCTGACATCACAATAGATTCATCTTTAAAAAAAAAAAAAGGAAGTGATGTCAGAAGCTCATAGAAGCGTTTAGTCTCGTCCATGTGTTGAGCAATAGACAATATCAATACACTGGTTTCTGAACGCAGCGTTGTTGGTTGGGGACAGATGGGTCCGATTAATACACGTAACAAGTTCCTAACCTCTTTTTATAAAATATGAGTCCCAAGTGGCACCCTGGTCTATTCCTTATAGTTAACCCAAATGGGGCCCCTGGCCTATTCCTTATAGTTAACCCAAATGGGGCCCCTGGCCTATTCCTTATAGTTAACCCAAATGGTGCCCCTGGCCTATTCCTTATAGTTAACCCAAATGGGGCCCCTGGTCCCAAGTAGTACACCAGGAACCGTTTGGGACAGGGACGTACATTGAACAACAGGCTGACAGCGTAGTTCTGGTTGTGTGGAGACCGACTGACATCGCGTCAACTCATCCCAGACAGATATACAAAGAGGGAAACTTAGAATGTGCATCAAACTATAATATGGATTAAAGTCACATACATTACAGAAAGAAAAGATGAAGAGCCCATTTTAAATATGGAATGTTGTTGTTGTTGTTGTTGTTGTTTAGTCCTGATGGCTTCAAACGGGTTGTTGTTGTTGTTGTTGTTGTTTAGTCCTGATGGCTTCAAACGGGTTGTTGTTGTTGTTGTTGTTGTTTAGTCCTGATGGCTTCAAACGGGTTGTTGTTGTTGTTGTTGTTGTTTAGTCCTGATGGCTTCAAACGGGTTGTTGTTGTTGTTGTTGTTGTTGTTGTTTAGTCCTGATGGCTTCAAACGGGTTGTTGTTGTTGTTGTTGTTGTTGTTGTTTAGTCCTGATGGCTTCAAACAGGTTGTTGTTGTTGTTGTTGTTTAGTCCTGATGGCTTCAAACAGGTTGTTGTTGTTGTTGTTTAGTCCTGATGGCTTCAAACAGGTTGTTGTTGTTGTTGTTTAGTCCTGATGGCTTCAAACAGGTTGTTGTTGTTGTTGTTGTTGTTGTTTAGTCCTGATGGCTTCAAACGGGTTGTTGTTGTTGTTGTTGTTTAGTCCTGATGGCTTCAAACGGGTTGTTGTTGATGTTGTTGTTGTTTAGTCCTGATGGCTTCAAACGGGTTGTTGATGTTGTTGTTGTTTAGTCCTGATGGCTTCAAACGGGTTGTTGTTGTTGTTGTTGTTGTTTAGTCCTGATGGCTTCAAACGGGTTGTTGTTGTTGTTGTTGTTGTTGTTGTTTAGTCCTGATGGCTTCAAACAGGTTGTTGTTGTTGTTGTTGTTGTTGTTGTTGTTTAGTCCTGATGGCTTCAAACGGGTTGTTGTTGTTGTTGTTGTTGTTGTTGTTTAGTCCTGATGGCTTCAAACAGGTTGTTGATGTTGTTGTTGTTTAGTCCTGATGGCTTCAAACAGGTTGTTGATGTTGTTGTTGTTTAGTCCTGATGGCTTCAAACAGGTTGTTGTTGTTGTTGTTGTTGTTTAGTCCTGATGGCTTCAAACGGGTTGTTGATGTTGTTGTTGTTTAGTCCTGATGGCTTCAAACGGGTTGTTGATGTTGTTGTTGTTTAGTCCTGATGGCTTCAAACGGGTTGTTGATGTTGTTGTTGTTTAGTCCTGATGGCTTCAAACGGGTTGTTGTTGTTGTTGTTGTTTAGTCCTGATGGCTTCAAACGGGTTGTTGATGTTGTTGTTGTTTAGTCCTGATGGCTTCAAACGGGTTGTTGATGTTGTTGTTTAGTCCTGATGGCTTCAAACGGGTTGTTGATGTTGTTGTTGTTTAGTCCTGATGGCTTCAAACGGGTTGTTGTTGTTGTTTAGTCCTGATGGCTTCAAACAGGTTGTTGTTGTTGTTGTTGTTTAGTCCTGATGGCTTCAAACGGGTTGTTGTTGTTGTTGTTTAGTCCTGATGGCTTCAAACGGGTTGTTGTTGTTGTTGTTTAGTCCTGATGGCTTCAAACGGGTTGTTGTTGTTGTTGTTTAGTCCTGATGGCTAATATGTTAAAACAGGTTGTTGTTGTTGTTGTTGTTTAGTCCTGATGGCTAATATGTTCAAACAGGTTGTTGTTGTTTTTGTTGTTGTTTAGTCCTGATGGCTAATATGTTCAAACGGGTTGTTGTTGTTGTTGTTTAGTCCTGATGGTTAATATGTTCAAACGGGTTCTTGTTGTTGTTGTTTAGTCCTGATGGCTAATATGTTCAAACGGGTTGTTTGTATTATAGTAAATTTAAGCGGTAATATGGAAATGAAAGACACTTTGCACATTGCAACCTGTTCCCTACATACAGGGCCAGATTAATGCAGGGGCTTACCGGGGCTGAAGCCCCTGGGCCCAGGCCTGTGGGGGAGGTGGGGGGGGGGGCAAGACACTTCTATACAGTATATATTAGATAGAGATATTTATTTTTATTTTACTGCAACCGCCAACCACAGGAGGATTCAGGAACCCGCTGTCAATGAGTTTTAGACAACCTGCTGCCGCTCTGCTAATTATCAGACAGGGGGAGAGAAGAGGAGGCAGGGGCATCCACGTGGGTAACTGGGCGGGGCCCTGCCTTGATTGGGTAACTGGGCGGGGCCCTGCCTTGATTGGTCAACTGATTTAATAAAATAAACTGCATAATAAATAAATGTGACGGGTCAATTGGTGTGAGTCAGGGGCTGGACCCCAAGCCCATATGGGGCCCAAGAAGCAAAAAAATATATATATAAAATAATATTGAGTTGTAAAAAAAATATCCAATCACAGGAGCATGCTCTCAATGAACAGAATTTAGTCAGAGGATCAATAGTTAAAAATAAAAATAAATCATAATAAACTGGTTAAAATTTGATCAAATACATGTAATTGCCAAAATAAAGGAAACACCTACATAAATGTCTTAAATAGGTGTCGTGTCACCACGAGCTGCCAGAACAGCTTCAATGCACCTTGGCATAGATTCTACAAGTGGACCTGGACCATGCCTGGAAAATGGCACCCCACACATATACAAAACTTCTGTATCCCCTCATTTACTCAAGGGTTTACTTTATTTGGACAGTTACCGGTTGCCTAACAACACGATATCTAAATATACACGTTGTTGCATTGTGGGCCGTAGACATATAATCCATAGAAGAGGTTTTAGAGCCTCGTTCCCCCTGGCAGTTTGACTGTTAAACTCACTCGGGGGGTTTTAGAGCCTCGTTCCCCCTGGCAGTTTGACTGTTAAACTCACTAGGGGGGTTTAGGAGCCTCGTTCCCCTTGGCAGTTTGACTGTTAAACTCACTAGGGGGGTTTAGGAGCCTCGTTCCCCTTGGCAGTTTGACTGTTAAACTCACTAGGGGGGTTTAGGAGCCTCTTTCCCACTGGCAGTTTGACTGTTAAACTCACTAGGGGGGTTTTGGGTTTAAGTGACAAGTGCAATAGCAATGAGCAATATAAAAAAACATTATTTTTTTTTTTAGTGTGTGTTAAATATTTGAACATTTTGTTTAGTTAACATCCCTGCATATCATCAGTTCTCACATCTTCAAGAGTCACTCCTTGACCCCGGCAACGAGTCTCCGTGGCCCAAATTATTCCCTTTTAATAGTACACTGCTTTTGACCAGGGCTCACATACGGTAGTGCAACTATAGAGGGAATAAGATGCCAAATTGGGAGGAAACCCCTGGACCATTGACCAATAGAAGAGAAGCAGGAAGTAGCAGGTTGGATTCCAGGCACTTCTTCAGTCCAAAGTAAATACAGTCAAAAACAAATAAAAAAAACTAAGAATATATTAACTATCCAGGCCAGGTCTCATAGTGTCCGCCTCATAAGTCCTTCAGGCTTTAGTTTAGAGACGCTTCCTGGTCGACGAATCAAAAAATCGGTCAGCCCAAAAGACCTCTTTGAACTTTGGATTTGAGGTCAGGGTTCAAAGGTCGTAGGTCACTCCTATGACCATGGGAGACAGAACATGGAAGAAATGGTCACAACCCTTTTACTGTTCTCCGTCTTCTGCTGTAGCCAACCGGGCCAACTTCAGTCACATCCCAGGCTAGTCAGCAAGTCATGTAAAAAAGAGTTAACGCTTTAGGAATCCTCTTCAATAAAAAGGGTAGCAGGGTTGAGAGGTGTCTCCTGTTGTAGCCGCCTCAGATTGCCAGCCTCAGTCACAAGGGGAGGCCTGGCACGGCTGTCCCAGACTAGCCAGCAAGTCATGTTAGAGTCCTGTAAACCCTGGTCGCCCCTCAGTGAGGTAGCAGGGTCGAAAGGGGTTCAACACTCCTAGCAGGTTTTGGAGGGGGTTCAACAGCCCCCACACCCCCCCTTCCCTAGCAGCACATCCAAACATGTCCTCTTGTCTATCAGCTTTCACGAGCTACCTGAAACAATAGTAAATCACAAACCATAAATCAGCATACAACATCTGGAGCTTTCAGCATAAACACAATATGGAGGAAAAATCCAATTTAAAATAATTTATATAATCTACTACAGGAGGTTTACCAGACACACATAATCTACTACAGGAGGTTTACCAGACACACATAATCTACTACAGGAGGTTTACCAGACACACATAATCTACTACAGGAGGTTTACCAGACACACATAATCTACTACAGGAGGTTTACCAGACACACATAATCTACTACACTTTGAGGAGGTTTACCAGACATATAATCTACTACAGGAGGTTTACCAGACACATAATCTACTACGGGAGGTTTACCAGACACATAATCTACTACGGGAGGTTTACCAGACACACATAATCTACTACACTTTGAGGAGGTTTACCAGACACACATAATCTACTACAGGAGGTTTACCAGACACATAATCTACTACAGGAGGTTTACCAGACACATAATCTACTACACTTGGAGGTTTACCAGACACATAATCTACTACAGGAGGTTTACCAGACACATAATCTACTACAGGAGGTTTACCAGACACATAATCTACTACAGGAGGTTTACCAGACACACATAATCTACTACAGGAGGTTTACCAGACATATAATCTACTACACTTGGAGGTTTACCAGACACATATTAAGGGTAGTCTGGGACTAAGAATACTTTGATGGATTCCCCGTTGAGATGGTTTTTAAATCCACGACTTCTAGGCTTAAATCAGCATCCGGAAACAGCTCCTAAATGACCTTGTATTAACTATCATTCAAATAATGTTTTTTTTTTTTTTTAATTCAATCAATCAACGAGAAATCAAATCCCCGAAGTAGACAAATATGTTAACAACAAGTCACAATGTTATACTTACTGTCCTCGTCTGAGTCGAAGCCGAAAAGGGTTGCGCACTTCTTCAGCGAGACGTGCGTCTGCAACTCTTCTCCACTGTCGAAGGACAAGAAACACTTGGCGCAGCGCTGCCTATGGACGGACGGTGTCGCCGTGGTCCCCGACGCCTCCACCACGAGGTCCGGGCGCGTCGGAGAGAAGCGAGGGGTCCAGGACATCTCTTTCCTGCGTTTTGGCATGGTGGTGTACCGCTCGTCTAGGTAGGCCGTGGGTGGAGGCCGGATGTATGGCCTGTTGTTAATCTTCCCAAAGAAAGTTGAGTTTTTCGCTTCCTCCTTGATAGGGGGTTTGGGAGTATTTGCAGGGGGTTTGGGAGTATTTGCAGGGGTTTTGGGAGTATTTGTAGGGGTTTTGGGAGTAGCAGGTTTATGGTTTCGTGGGTCACATTTCTTGGATTTGGAAACTGTACTTGTTTTAAGACTTCTCTGGTATTTTGGCGATTCTTTAGGGAGGTCCTTTACGTGTCCGTTAACCATCTTCTGGTCACAGACATCGCTAGCTGTTGAGTCTGATGTTTCCACCAATGGTTTATCAGCTTTTTCCTTTGATTTACCTCCTACCACTTCTGTGACTTCATTAACATGTTTCTCTGGACCAGAGGTCTTCCTGGGTTCTTTGCTAACAGGCCTCTTGGGTTCCTTGATAACTCTTTGTTTCTTTAGAACTTGTGTTTTCTTTAACTTCTCGGTCACCACGGGTAACTTCTCGGTGACTTTCGGAGTGACGGTGGGAGGAACAGGTTGGGGGGTGGTGTCCTCGTCTGTGCTAACGCTTGACATCTTCCTGGGGTCTTTTCCAACACTCGGTTTCTTCACAAGTTGCGTTTTCTTTAACTTTTCTGTCACTTTTGTGTCGGTGGCTGGATCCAGTTGGGTATCCTTTTCTTTGCTAACGTTCGGTTTCTTAATCACTCGCATTTTCGTCAACTTGTTTATGATTTTTAGCTTTTTGGTAACTTTTTCAGTGGCGGTAATGGTGGTGGAGGTGGTTGGACCAGTTGGGGTATGATCGTCTTCGCTAACGTTCTGTCTCTTTACAGCCCACGCTTTCTTCACCTTATGAATCATCTTTAACTTCTTGCTCGCTTGCTCAGCTTTTTCATTGGACGTGGTGACGGGAGTAGTTGGAGCGTCCATTTTCTTACCAACACACGGTTTCCTCTTAACCCGCAATTTCCTCAACGTATTTGTTGCCTTTACAGAGACGGTAGAGGGGTCAGTAGTACGAGGATCTCCATGAACATGCCGTTTCTTTACGACCTGCGTTCTCTTTAACGTCTTGGTCAAGTCATACTTCCTGGTTACCTTTACAGTAGTAGTGAGGTCAGTTGCCGATCCCTCCTTTTCTCTAAGAGGCCATCGTCTCTTTACACCCTGCATCTCCTGTAGCTTATTCCTCCCCGTCTTACACGGTTTAATCACGTTAACAGAGGTGGTATTGGTGACAAGGGTAGAGGAAACGGATTCATCCTTCCCTTCCTTTGGAAGACGATAGTGTTCTTGTTCGTGGCGGTTCAGCTCCGGAAGACAAGCCAAGCGCTCCCGACAACCTGGGAAGCAGCACACTGCCAGGAGCGGCTGATGGGTCTTCGCGTGGTTCCTCATTTCTGTCGCTGCACTGAACCGGGCTTTACATCCATCATGTAGACAGGGATGCCTGGGAATTCCTTTGTGCCATAAAATGTGGTGCTGGTAATGCTGCAAAGTCAAAACATGTTTCTGGCAAATATTGCATTTGCCATTCCCGTGACGGAACGTCGTTTCCAAGGGTTTGGCGTCGCCGCGGTGATCGTCCAGAATATGTCCGAGGAGAGAACGCCGTTTTCCAGTGAATATCTCTGTGCATCCCTCCACAGGGCAGCTTCCGGGAGTCTCCTTACCCTGAACTGAAGTCTCTAGAGGTGAAACTGAAAGCCTGTCCTGTGTTACCGATACAGCCTGAGATTCTGTGTTGACCTCCATGGTCTTTGCCGAGGAACAGGGTTTCTCCCCTTCTTCCAAAAACGTTGTCAGAGGAGAGGAGCAGGTTCCCCCTTGTTCACCTGTCGATGTCTTCACCAGAGAAGTAGCAATCTCCACGGGTTCCTCCCTCTGTTCCAGAGCCGAGTGCTCCTCCTCTTGCCTCCTACTGATCTTTTCTTGTTCCTCTGCCTGAGTATCACCATCACCCTCAGTTCCTTCAACCTTAACTCGTCTTCTGCCCCTCTGTCCATTGACCTTCTGCGTCGACTGCTTGCCTTCAGACTCTTCTGTTGCGAGTTTAGTATCTGGTGAAGGTTGAGAGTCAGTTGAGAGCCCATTGGTCGACAGTAGCTTAGGGTTAGACCGTAGCTTCCTGCGATCCGGTGGAGTGGACTCCGAGCAGTTTATAGAGGAGATCCTATTGGTCGACCGTAGCTTCCTGCGATCCGGAGGCGTTGACTCGGCGGAGTTTACAGGGATCCTCTTGCGTCCCCGTCTCCCCCTCTGCGTTGAGCGTCCAGGCGTGTCTGACATCCCAGCTGTACAGTTCTCACGGACCTCCTCAATATCAGACGGTAGGTTTCCTTTTTTCAACTTGTCGACGTGTCGGGACAGATGCATCATAGCGAGCAGGTCGTTTTTGAACAGCATCCTACAGAACATACATTGGTCCCTGCGGAAGTGGTACATGGCGTGGGCTATAACGCGTTTGCCTTTGAAAACCTTGTTGCAGAGACTACAGCGATATGCCAGTGGGCTGTTCTCATTTTCCTGTGGGGTGCCATCTCCAGGAGTTTGTCCGATATCCCCAGAGACAGTTGGGTTGTCTTTTGTGAATTTTGGGGTGTCCTGTGTTTTCTGTGGAGAGTTTTCAGTGACTTTTGAGGGGTCTTCGGAATCCTGTGACGTGTCTTTGGGGACTCTTGGGGTGACCTTTGGAGTGTGAGCACTTTCAGTGACTTTCGGGTTGACCAGTGAATTGTACTGTGTGTCCTGTGGGGTGTCTTCAGTAACCATTGAGGTGTCTTCATTGACTTGTGTGTTCTGTGGGGTGTCCTCAGAGACCATCGGGGAATCTCCGCTGACCTTTGAGGTGTCTTTGGGTTCCTGTGACGTCTCTTCGGGGACTCTTGGGGTGTCCTCAGTGATCGGTGTGTCCTCATGGAGCTGTGGCGTGTCCCCATTGTTCTGTGTGGCACCACGTGTGTCCTTGGTGAGGTCTTCAGAGACCATTGGGGCATCCACTGTGAGCTGTAGGGTGTCTGCAGTGTTTTGTAGGGCGTCCTCAATGTGCTCAGAGGTATCTACAGTGACTTCCTGGCTGTCTACAGTAACTTCCTGGCTGTCTACAGTAACTTCCTGGCTGTCTACAGTAACTTCCTGGCTGTCTACAGTAACTTCCTGGCTGTCTACAGTAACTTCCTGGTTGTCTACAGTAACTTCCCGGCTATCCTCAATTCCCTCCGAGCTGTCCTCCTCTATGTTCTGTGGTAGTGTGTCCACAGCCTCTGGAGTATCCACCGTGGCTTTTGTGCGGTCCTCAGTAGCCTGTGGGGTGACCTCAGTGAAAGTGACTTTCAGGGTGTCCTCTGCGAGTTGTCTTATGTCCTGTGTATTCTGTGGGGGGTCTTCAGTGAACTGAGGGGTGCCATTGTCCTGTGTCGAGTCCACAGGGTGCTCAAGCTGCCGGGTCTCATCAGTGAGCCGTGGGAAGCTCTCAGCGGCCATTGGGATATCCTCCGGCTCCGCGTTTTGTGAGATACCTTTAATGTCCAGTTGGGTGTGCCGAGTGTCCATGTTTTCCTGGATGTCTGTAGTGTCCTGTGGGGTGACTTTGGTTATTTTTGAAGTGTCCTCAAGGACCACTGGGTCTGTGACGGCCGTAGGGATGACTTTTGGAGACTGTGGTGTCACCGTTGACGATGTCGTCTCCAACATTTTGCGCGAGACACCATCTGTGGTCTGTGGTGTCACCGACTGCTGCTTTGCGACAACATCAGAATCCGGACCCTTGGCAAACTTTTCAAACTCTCTAGCAAACGCATCCATTGAGGTATTAGCCAGCCAGCAGAAAGGAGTAAGAACAACAAGCTCCCGAGTTTCCTTTCCAGGGACGCTGCCAGTGTCACCCACCATTGCTTCATCCACACCAATGTTTGCTATATCCATAGCCTCTTTCAGAATGTCGGTAACTTCGGACTTCCTGGACGATTCTAGAATCTCCGCGACTTCAGAAGCGGTTCGCTTTTTTGGAACATTCGTAACTTCCGTTGGTTCTCTTGGAACATCAGTTACATATGTATTTGTTCTTCTTCCTGTGTTATTAGGAACAATTACATTCACTGAGAGAACAGATGGAATACATGTTTGCTGAGCATCGGTAGAGAATCCGTCCTCCTTGGGACTTGCGATGTGTTCGACAGCGCCATCTTGTGGTGTGAAAGTCATGTCTGTAGCAGTGACAGTTTGTGAGTAGACCTCAACTTCCATTTCCACTGCAGAAGTCTGGTAAAATACCCTCGAAGCGTCACACGGCACCGGCAGACAACTTTGGTTCAGGGAGGGACGGACATCTGTCGCTTTCAACAAACAGGTTTCGGTATTCAACGTGACACCTTCCGCCTTAGGCGTCTGGGCGTAGTTGTGCAACTGCTCTATGAAGAGACTGGCGTTCTGAGCGGAAAGGAGAAACACCTCTCCGAGTCTGTCCTTCACCCGATACTGTGCCTGGATTGGTGCCTTAGATTTATCACAGTTTAGAGTCACCAGTCCTTGCCTACTGAGATAATCCTCATGGAAGAACCCAAATACTTCATTGTCAGGTAGGGAGACCTCCAGCTTTGAGTCATGAGCAGGAGATACTACTGGTAGGTGGTTAGTAGCGGGAATCTCCTTCTGACGTTTACCTTCCTGTTCCCTCGGAGCTGTTAGACGAGCGGCCGCCATTTTATTTTGTGAGGTCACGGCATTCTTTTGTTTGGTTGTGCTTTCCTTGACAGCGGCACCAGACCGAGAGGTCTTATTGGTCTTGTCCACTGGTGTCTGCTGGGTCTTCTGCTGTGTAGGTTTCCTCCCCGGACGGCGACCCTTCCGGGGAGCACTGTTCTCAGCCTGGAACGTACCCTCCAGGAGCCACCGGGGTTTCCTACCCCGCCGTTTAGGAGGTTTCTTCTCCGAGAGTCTGGTCATGTGCCTATGTGGTCTGTGACCGACTTGCCTGGCCAGGTTCTCCTGCGCCATGTCCAGTTGTCTGAAGGACCGTCTGACAGAGGTGGTCTCGACTGAGGGCTCTGTTGTTTTGACGGATGACCGCGGTCCCGGCTTCGGCCCAGGCTTCCTCCCTCTTCTTTTTATAACAGGTTGTTCCTCGCCAACAGGGGGTTCAGCCAGCTTCTCCGTCTTCGCCATCGCCGGCGTCACATGATTAACAGGCAGCCGCTGCGACTCGACAACAGAGGTTTTTTCCAACCTTTGAGCTTTGACACGTTTGGCTGCCACGGAAACGTGATTCTTCTCTTCTTTTTGGAACCGCCTTTTGGGCGCCGTTACCTGGTGAAAGGGTTTAATCTGAACGTGTTTCTGTACCGGTTTAGTCTCTACATGTTTAGGCTGCACACGCTCCGACAGGTCAGCGCTCCAGCTGCAACAGGGCTCTTTGGTGGCGGTGCTGCAGTGGTTGGACACCCACCCATCATCCTCCTCCTCCATCATCATCCTCGCCAACGCCGCCTTCTTCTCGCTCATCAGCTTCAGGCAGTTGGTCCGGAGATTCAAAAGGTTCCAGAACTCTGGATCGAAGTAGAGACCTCTCTTCAGGGTCTGGAGGATCTCAAAGCGGATGTGGTTCCCGATGGGACCGGCTTCGACGTGGTACTCCTGGTCGGGGTGCGTGTAGAGGAGGAACACCGTTTTGTAGGCCTCCACGGTGCGTTCCAGGAAGAAGACGAGGAGGGCGCAGGCCCGGCAGACCTCCAGGTCGTTGGGGAGGAGGTAGGCTACCGTCTTGTAGACGAGGGACTTGGTGGCGGCGTCGCAGGGGTTCGTCTGGAGGGCGTGGGTGCAGAGCTCCACACAGAACTGGAGACCATCCTTTCCCAGCTGGGAGAGAAGAACAGAAATAGAACAGAAGGGGGTCAGTGAATTACCCATGCTGTACAAAAACATGTATTTATATATATATTTTTAGGCACACAGTCAGGTCCAGGACCAGCGGAAGCAGAACGGCCCCCTATAACATCAAAGATCCAGCACCATATTCCACAGTAGGTAATGGGGTTATTCTCTGCTCATACATCCTGATTTGGACACCAAACACACCGCTGGTCTGCGTGGACAAAGAGCTCTATTTACAGGTGCTCTGACCCGAAGCACCAGGTTCCAATCCAAGCGGCGTTTAGAAAACTCTGTGTACTGGTTAAACTCAAATCTTTCCCTCAGCGATTGTATACGAGTATAAAATAATACCAAAATGTTTTGGAGAATAAAATATAGCTCAGTATTTAGATCATGTATTTATCCAGTCTTTGTTGCTCATCTTCATCAAAAGGTGTCTATTTTTGACTGAAAAACAAACAATTATACTAACGAGTCGGCCTAATCATGATCTGGGCTGTGTCCCAAAAAAAGTGAACTATTCCCTATATACTGTAGTGTGCTATTCTTAACCAGGGACCATAAGTAGGGGCCCATTTGAGTCGCACCCCAGCACCATGCTAAGCTGATGGTATTTTTATTTTACTAGGCAAGTCAGTTAAAGAACAAATTCTTATTTTCAATGTCGGCCTAACCGGGGACCAGTGGGGTTAACTGCCTTGTTCAGGGGCAGAACGACAGATTTGTACCTCGTCAGCTCAGGGGGATTCGATCTTGCGACCTTTCGGTTACTCGTCCAACCGCTCATGTTGTTTGACAGTTCAACACAAATTCTCAGTCAAACCCCCCAAATAAAAGCCATGGCTTCTATTCATCTCTCTAGTCGGCACAGTAATCCTCAACAAAGCATCTGAAGAACGCTGACCTAAGCCAAGCCACCTGAGCGGAGGTACAACCCAAATCATCTCTCTAGTCGGCACAGTAATCCTCAACAAAGCATCTGAAGAAGGCTGACCTAAGCCAAGCCACCTGAGCGGAGGTACAACCCAAATCATCTCTCTAGTCGGCACAGTAATCCTCAACAAAGCATCTGAAGAAGGCTGACCTAAGCCAAGCCACCTGAGCGGAGGTACAACCCAAATCATCTCTCTAGTCGGCACAGTAATCCTCAACAAAGCATCTGAAGAAGGCTGACCTAAGCCAAGCCACCTGAGCGGAGGTACAACCCAAATCATCTCTCTAGTCGGCACAGTAATCCTCAACAAAGCATCTGAAGAAGGCTGACCTAAGCCAAGCCACCTGAGCGGAGGTACAACCCAAATCATCTCTCTAGTCGGCACAGTAATCCTCAACAAAGCATCTGAAGAACGCTGACCTAAGCCAAGCCACCTGAGCGGAGGTACAACCCAAATCAAAAAAAGAAGCTTTTCACATCATCCTCTACCACAACAACTCCATTACATCTGAACAAACAAAATGGCAGCTGGAATTTCAGCACTAAAAATCAACAATCGCAGGAGTTCCTGGCTCACCTCTGCAAGGATCACTCTAATGAAAGAGAATATGGATCTGATGTTGGTGGCAGACAGCAGCAACCGATGACTCTCTTCCAGGAAGGCCTGTTTGGAAGGGTTGACCCGCAGGCGGAGTCGACTCCATATGAACACCAAATCCCTGGAAGAGGAAGAGATTCAATAACAAGATGATAAAAAAAATAATCCACTTCTTTAATAAAAACGTTAATTATTACTGGGTTAAATAAAAAATAAAAAAAGTCAGTTTATTCATTAGCGGACTCAATTAAAAACCTGGGTTTGTAAATCAGATCCCAACGGGGGAGTAGGAAGTGGTCCAAGATCAATCAATGTTGTCTATAAAGCCCCATTCATGTCAACAGTTCTCACCAGGTGCTGAACGGTAACCAGGCCCAGAAAACCACAAACATCAAAGAACAAGCAGGATAAATACATGTCAGCTTTCAATTGTATTTATTTAGGTATTTAAAAAAAAAGTATATATATATATTTTTATTTATTTAACCTTTATTTTAAACTAGGCAAGTCAGTTAAGAACAAATTCTTATTTACAATGGACGGTCTACCCCCGGGACAAACTCTAACACAGACGATGCTGGGCCAATCGTGCGCCGCCCTACGGGACTCCCCGATTCACGGCCCCGGTGGTGATACAGCCTGGATTCGAAACCAGGGTGTCTGTAATGACGTCTCTAGCACTGAGATGCAGTGCCTCAGACCGCTGATCCAGGGTCTGTAGTGACGTCTCTAGCACTGAGATGCAGTGCCTCAGACCGCTGATCCAGGGTCTGTAGTGACGTCTCTAGCACTGAGATGCAGTGCCTCAGACCGCTGATCCAGGGTCTGTAGTGACGTCTCTAGCACTGAGATGCAGTGCCTCAGACCGGTACGATACACACGTCCCCCGGTGTAGAACACAGACCGGTACCATACACACGTCCCCCGGTGTAGAACACAGACCGGTACCATACACACTTCCCCCGGTGTAGAACACAGACCGGTACGATACACACGTCCCCCGGTGTAGAACACAGACCGGTACGATACACACGTCCCCCGGTGTAGAACACAGACCGGTACCATACACACGTCCCCTGATGTAGAACACAGACCGGTACCATACACACGTCCCCCGGTGTAGAACACAGACCAGTATGATGTGTATAGACAGTGACGAGCCTCACCACATGCAGTACATGTCTCCCCGGTGTAGAACACAGACCAGTATGATGTGTATAGACAGTGACAAGCCTCACCACATGCAGTACATGTCTCCCCGGTGTAGAACACAGACCAGTATGATACATGTCTCCCCGGTGTAGAACACAGACCAGTATGATGTGTATAGACAGTGAACACAGACCACCAGTATGATGTGTATAGACAGTGAACACAGACCAGTATGATGTGTATAGACAGTGACGAGCCTCACCACATGCAGTACATGTCTCCCCTGATGTAGAACACAGACCAGTATGATGTGTATAGACAGTGACGAGCCTCACCACATGCAGTACATGTCTCCCCTGATGTAGAACACAGACCAGTATGATGTGTATAGACAGTGAACACAGACCACCAGTATGATGTGTATAGACAGTGAACACAGACCAGTATGATGTGTATAGACAGTGACGAGCCTCACCACATGCAGTACATGTCTCCCCGGTGTAGAACACAGACCGGTACGATACACACGTCCCCCGGTGTAGAACACAGACCGGTACCATACACACGTCCCCCGGTGTAGAACACAGACCAGTATGATGTGTATAGACAGTGACGAGCCTCACCACATGCAGTACATGTCTCCCCTGATGTAGAACACAGACCAGTATGATGTGTATAGACAGTGACGAGGCTCACCACATGCAGTACATGTCTCCCCGGTGTAGAACACAGACCAGTATGACACATGTCTCCCCGGTGTAGAACACAGACCAGTATGATGTGTATAGACAGTGAACACAGACCAGTATGATGTGTATAGACAGTGACGAGGCTCACCACATGCAGTACATGTCTCCCCGGTGTAGAACACAGACCGGTACGATACACACGTCCCCCGGTGTAGAACACAGACCGGTACCATACACACGTCCCCCGGTGTAGAACACAGACCAGTATGATGTGTATAGACAGTGACGAGCCTCACCACATGCAGTACATGTCTCCCCGGTGTAGAACACAGACCAGTATGATGTGTATAGACAGTGAACACAGACCACCAGTATGATGTGTATAGACAGTGAACACAGACCACCAGTATGATGTGTATAGACAGTGAACACAGACCAGTATGATGTGTATAGACAGTGAACACAGACCAGTATGATGTGTATTGACAGTGAACACAGACCAGTATGATGTGTATAGACAGTGACGAGCCTCACCACATGCAGTACATGTCTCCCCGGTGTAGCTGCTGAGAGAGGAAGGCTGTGCAGAGGGCCAGGAGCGTCTCGTCGCTCTCCTCACTCTCTGTGTTACACACGATATCCACAGCGTCCTTACCGTCAATGTCAGACATCTACAGGTAGAGAGAGAGAAGAAGAAGAAATGGTGACATCATTCAAGCATTTATACGGTAGATTCCAGTGGTGTAGTGGAGGGCGAACGCAGGGCTACACCGTTAGGGGAGCGTTACTTTTCTCATCTCTACTGTAGATCCCAGCTAGCATATCAGTCCATCCTCTCATCTCTACTGTAGATCCCAGCTAGCATATCAGTCCATCCTCTCATCTCTACTGTAGATCCCAGCTAGCATATCAGTCCATCCTCTCATCTCCACTGTAGATCCCATCTAGCATATCAGTCCATCCTCTCATCTCTACTGTAGATCCCAGCTAGCATATCAGTCCATCCTCTCATCTCTACTGTGGATCCCAGCTAGCATATCAGTCCATCCTCTCATCTCTACTGTAGATCCCAGCTAGCATATCAATCCATCCTCTCATCTCTACTGTAGATCCCAGCTAGCATCAGTCCATCCTCTCATCTCTACTGTAGATCCCAGCTAGCATATCAGTCCATCCTCTCATCTCCACTGTAGATCCCATCTAGCATATCAGTCCATCCTCTCATCTCTACTGTAGATCCCAGCTAGCATATCAGTCCATCCTCTCATCTCTACTGTGGATCCCAGCTAGCATATCAGTCCATCCTCTCATCTCTACATCCCATCTAGCATATCAGTCCATCCTCTCATCTCTACTGTAGATCCCAGCTAGCATATCAGTCCATCCTCTCATCTCTACTGTAGATCCCATCTAGCATATCAGTTCATCCTCTCATATCTACTGTAGATCCCAGCTAGCATATCAGTCCATCCTCTCATCTCTACATCCCATCTAGCATATCAGTCCATCCTCTAATCTCTACTGTAGATCCCATCTAGCGTATCAGTCCATCCTCTCATCTCTACATCCCAGCTAGCATATCAGTCCATCCTCTCATCTCTACATCCCATCTAGCATATCAGTTCATCCTATCATCTCTACATCCCATCTAGCATATCAGTTCATCCTCTCATCTCTACATCCCATCTAGCATATCAGTCCATCCTCTCATCTCTACTGTAGATCCCAGCTAGCATATCAGTCCATCCTCTCATCTCTACATCCCATCTAGCATATCAGTCCATCCTCTCATCTCTACTGTAGATCCCAGCTAGCACATCAGTCCATCCTCTCATCTCTACTGTAGATCCCAGCTAGCACATCAGTCCATCCTCTCATCTCTACTGTAGATCCCAGCTAGCACATCAGTCCATCCTCTCATCTCTACTGTAGATCCCAGCTAGCATATCAGTCCATCCTCTCATCTCTACTGTAGATCCCAGCTAGCATATCAATCCATCCTCTCATCTCTACTGTAGATCCCAGCTAGCATATCAGTCCATCCTCTCATCTCTACTGTGGATCCCAGCTAGCATATCAGTCCATCCTCTCATCTCTACTGTAGATCCCAGCTAGCATATCAGTCCATCCTCTCATCTCTACTGTGGATCCCAGCTAGCATATCAGTCCATCCTCTCATCTCTACTGTAGATCCCAGCTAGCATATCAGTCCATCCTCTCATCTCTACTGTGGATCCCAGCTAGCATATCAGTCCATCCTCTCATCTCTACTGTAGATCCCAGCTAGCATATCAATCCATCCTCTCATCTCTACTGTAGATCCCAGCTAGCATCTCAGTCCATCCTCTCATCTCTACATCCCAGCTAGCATATCAGTCCATCCTCTCATCTCTACATCCCAGCTAGCATATCAGTCCATCCTCTCATCTCTACATCCCAGCTAGCATATCAGTCCATCCTCTCATCTCTACTGTGGATCCCAGCTAGCATATCAGTCCATCCTCTCATCTCTACTGTAGATCCCAGCTAGCACATCAGTCCATCCTCTCATCTCTACTGTAGATCCCAGCTAGCACATCAGTCCATCCTCTCATCTCTACTGTAGATCCCAGCTAGCATATCAGTCCATCCTCTCATCTCTACTGTAGATCCCAGCTAGCATATCAATCCATCCTCTCATCTCTACTGTAGATCCCAGCTAGCATATCAGTCCATCCTCTCATCTCTACTGTGGATCCCAGCTAGCATATCAGTCCATCCTCTCATCTCTACTGTAGATCCCAGCTAGCATATCAGTCCATCCTCTCATCTCTACTGTGGATCCCAGCTAGCATATCAGTCCATCCTCTCATCTCTACTGTAGATCCCAGCTAGCATATCAGTCCATCCTCTCATCTCTACTGTGGATCCCAGCTAGCATATCAGTCCATCCTCTCATCTCTACTGTAGATCCCAGCTAGCATATCAATCCATCCTCTCATCTCTACTGTAGATCCCAGCTAGCATCTCAGTCCATCCTCTCATCTCTACATCCCAGCTAGCATATCAGTCCATCCTCTCATCTCTACATCCCAGCTAGCATATCAGTCCATCCTCTCATCTCTACATCCCAGCTAGCATATCAGTCCATCCTCTCATCTCTACTGTGGATCCCAGCTAGCATATCAGTCCATCCTCTCATCTCTACTGTGGATCCCAGCTAGCATATCAGTCCATCCTCTCATCTCTACTGTAGATCCCATCTAGCATATCAGTCCATCCTCTCATCTCTACTGTAGATCCCAGCTAGCATCAGTCCATCCTCTCATCTCTACTGTAGATCCCAGCTAGCATATCAGTCCATCCTCTCATCTCTACTGTAGATCCCATCTAGCATATCAGTCCATCCTCTCATCTCTACTGTAGATCCCATCTAGCACATCAGTCCATCCTCTCATCTCTACATCCCATCTAGCATCTCAGTCCATCCTCTCATCTCTACATCCCAGCTAGCATATCAGTCCATCCTCTCATCTCTACTGTAGATCCCATCTAGCATATCAGTCCATCCTCTCATCTCCACTGTAGTTCCCAGCTAGCATATCAGTCCATCCTCTCATCTCTACTGTGGATCCCAGCTAGCATATCAGTCCATCCTCTCATCTCTACATCCCATCTAGCATATCAGTCCATCCTCTCATCTCTACTGTAGATCCCATCTAGCATATCAGTCCATCCTCTCATCTCTACTGTAGATCCCAGCTAGCATATCAGTCCATCCTCTCATCTCTACATCCCATCTAGCATATCAGTCCATCCTCTCATCTCTACTGTAGATCCCAGCTAGCATATCAGTCCATCCTCTCATCTCTACATCCCATCTAGCATCTCAGTCCATCCTCTCATCTCTACTGTAGATCCCAGCTAGCATATCAGTCCATCCTCTCATCTCTACTGTAGATCCCAGCTAGCATATCAGTCCATCCTCTCATCTCTACTGTGGATCCCAGCTAGCATATCAGTCCATCCTCTCATCTCTACTGTAGATCCCAGCTAGCACATCAGTCCATCCTCTCATCTCTACTGTAGATCCCAGCTAGCACATCAGTCCATCCTCTCATCTCTACTGTAGATCCCAGCTAGCATATCAGTCCATCCTCTCATCTCTACTGTAGATCCCAGCAAGCACATCAGTCCATCCTCTCATCTCTACATCCCATCTAGCATCTCAGTCCATCCTCTCATCTCTACATCCCAGCTAGCATATCAGTCCATCCTCTCATCTCTACTGTAGATCCCATCTAGCATATCAGTCCATCCTCTCATCTCCACTGTAATTCCCAGCTAGCATATCAGTCCATCCTCTCATCTCTACTGTGGATCCCAGCTAGCATATCAGTCCATCCTCTCATCTCTACTGTAGATCCCATCTAGCATATCAGTCCATCCTCTCATCTTTACTGTAGATCCCATCTAGCACATCAGTCCATCCTCTCATCTCTACATCCCATCTAGCATCTCAGTCCATCCTCTCATCTCTACATCCCAGCTAGCATATCAGTCCATCCTCTCATCTCTACTGTAGATCCCATCTAGCATATCAGTCCATCCTCTCATCTCCACTGTAGTTCCCAGCTAGCATATCAGTCCATCCTCTCATCTCTACTGTGGATTCCAGCTAGCATATCAGTCCATCCTCTCATCTCTACATCCCATCTAGCATATCAGTCCATCCTCTCATCTCTACTGTAGATCCCATCTAGCATATCAGTCCATCCTCTCATCTCTACTGTAGATCCCAGCTAGCATATCAGTCCATCCTCTCATCTCTACATCCCATCTAGCATATCAGTCCATCCTCTCATCTCTACTGTAGATCCCAGCTAGCATATCAGTCCATCCTCTCATCTCTACATCCCATCTAGCATCTCAGTCCATCCTCTCATCTCTACATCCCAGCTAGCATATCAGTCCATCCTCTCATCTCTACTGTAGATCCCATCTAGCATATCAGTCCATCCTCTCATCTCCACTGTAGATCCCATCTAGCATATCAGTCCATCCTCTCATCTCTACTGTAGATCCCAGCTAGCATATCAGTCCATCCTCTCATCTCCACTGTGGATCCCAGCTAGCATATCAGTCCATCCTCTCATCTCTACATCCCATCTAGCATCTCAGTCCATCCTCGTCTCTACAGTAGATCCCATCTATCAATTACAGTAATTATCCCGAGCAGTCATTAGCCCCCCCCCCATTCCCAACATGTTATATTTAAGTCATATAGCAGATGCTATTATCCAGAACCCAGGAATCCTAATAACCAAAGTTTGTTCCCCTCACCTCTTCGTGCATATGGCGAGGGAGCGATGCCTTCAACAGACAGGTGAGGTAGGCCTGTCGGAAGAACAGGTGTCGCCCGGCAACGGGGTGCTGAGAGCAGGTCTTAGCCAAGACCACCGCCTCGGTGAACATCTCACTGGACAGCAGGTAACGAACACGCAGCTCAAAGAACACTGGCACCTCTGAGCCTAGGTACCGGTCCACTGTGGAGAGAGACAGGTCAAGGGTCAGTGTTGGACCTCAACCTCGGTATCGGTCCACTGTGGAGAGAGACAGGTCAAGGGTCAATGTTGCACCTCTGAGCCTAGGTACCGGTCCACTGTGGAGAGAGACAGGTCAAGGGTCAATGTTGCACCTCTGAGCCTAGGTACTGGTCCACTGTGGAGAGAGACAGGTCAAGGGTCAATGTTGCACCTCTGAGCCTAGGTACCGGTCCACTGTGGAGAGAGACAGGTCAAGGGTCAATGTAGCACCTCTGAGCCTAGGTACCGGTCCACTGTGGAGAGAGACAGGTCAAGGGTCAATGTTGCATCCCAAATAGTGCTCTATATTTGGGGTAAAGAAAGAGAAAGGAGTGCAACAGTAGTAAATATTAAATCCACAGAGAGAGGAACCTCTAGTTAACGGACTCCTGTCATTATAGATGGACGACTCCAGAGCAGATATTTACAGGACAGATTTCTAGTCAGTAATACAACATGGTACATGGATGAGTAGTTGGTCCATGGCCCTCCCCTCTCATCCTGCCTTTCTCTCCCAGACTCTCACCTTCATCCCGGGGCAGTTGTGAGTCCTTCAGGATGGCCTGCAGTATGGGGTTGGTCCACGGTCCCTTCTCTCTGATGATCTGTCCCACCTGCAGCAGGTGGATGTTCTGGTGTCTCTCCAGCTGGGAAAAACATTCCTGAAAAAAGGAGGAAGAGGTTAGCCTGGTCCAAGATCTTTACGTGCCATCTTGCCAAACTCAAGAGTGATGTTTTAGAGCATTCCATAAAGCAGTGAGAAATGGATATGATCTGATTGGTCAGCTGATTCAAACGGATATGATCTGATTGGTCAGCTGAGTCAACACAGCCTCTTTGTGTCGTCTTGTTGACATAACAACCATAGGAGCTGGCAAGACAGCACAAACAGATATGGAACCAGGCTAGGAAGCAAGGGGTTGTTAAGACAACTCACCTGGAACGAATCAAGGATTTTTTTCAAGGGATCCTGCAGGATCTTATTTCTGTTCAAAAACAGCAAGAGCTCAAAAGCACTCCTGTGGGGAGAGAGAGAAAGGGGAGGGGGAGAGAGAAAGGGGAGGGGGAGAGAAAGGGGAGGGGGAGAGAAAGGGGAGGGGGAGAGAAAGGGGAGGGGGAGAGAAAGGGGAGGGGGAGAGAAAGGGGAGGGGAAGAGAAAGGAGAGGGGTGGGAGAGAGAGAAAGGGGAGGGGGAGAGAAAGGGGAGGGGGAGAGAAAGGGGAGGGGGAGAGAAAGGGGAGGGGGAGAGAAAGGGGAGGGGAGGGGAAGAGAAAGGGGAGGGGAAGAGAAAGGGGAGGGGAAGAGAAAGGGGAGGGGAAGAGAAAGGGGAGGGGAAGAGAAAGGGGAGGGGAAGAGAAAGGGGAGGGGAAGAGAAAGGGGAGGGGTGGGAGAGAGAAAGGGGAGGGGAAGAGAAAGGGGAGGGGTGGGAGAGAGAAAGGGGAGGGTTGGGGGGAGAGAGAAAGGGGAGGGTTGGGGGGAGAGAGAAAGGGGAGGGGTGGGGGTGAGAGAGAAAGGGGAGGGGTGGGGAGAGAGAGAAAGGGGAGGGGTGGGGGGGGGAGAAAGGGGAGGGGTGGGGGGGAGAGAAAGGGGAGGGGTGGGGGGAGAGAAAGGGGAGGGGTGGGGGGAGAGAAAGGGGAGGGGTGGGGGGAGAGAAAGGGGAGGGGTGGGGGGAGAGAAAGGGGAGGGGTGGGGGGAGAGAAAGGGGAGGGGTGGGGGAGAGAGAAGGGGGAGGGGTGGGGGAGAGAGAAGGGGGAGGGGTGGGGGAGAGAGAGGGGGGAGGGGTGGGGGAGAGAGAGGGGGAGGGGTGGGGGAGAGAGAGGGGGGAGGGGTGGGGGAGAGAGAAGGGGGAGAGAGAAGGGGGAGAGAGAAGGGGGAGGGGTGGGGGAGAGAGAAGGGGGAGGGGTGGGGGAGAGAGAAGGGGGAGGGGTGGGGGAGAGAGAAGGGGGAGGGGTGGGGGAGAGAGAAGGGGGAGGGGTGGGGGAGAGAGAAAGGGGAGGGGTGGGGGGAGAGAGAAAGGGGAGGGGTGGGGGGAGAGAGAAAGGGGATGGGTGGGGGGAGAGAGAAAGGGGAGGGGAAGGGGAGAGAGAGAAAGGGGAGGGGGAGAGAGAGAAAGGGGAGGGGTGGGGAGAGAGAGAAAGGTGAGGGGTGGGGCGAGAGAAAGGGGGGGGTGGGGGGAGAGAAAGGGGAGGGGTGGGGGGAGAGAAAGGGGAGGGGTGGGGGGAGAGAAAGGGGAGGGGTGGGGGAGAGAAAGGGGAGGGGTGGGGGAGAGAGAAGGGGGAGGGGTGGGGGAGAGAGAAGGGGGAGGGGTGGGGGAGAGAGAAGGGGGAGGGGTGGGGGAGAGAGAAGGGGGAGGGGTGGGGGAGAGAGAAGGGGGAGGGGTGGGGGAGAGAGAAGGGGGAGGGGTGGGGGGGAGAGAAAGGGGAGGGGTGTGGGGGAGAGAAAGGGGAGGGGTGTGGGGGAGAGAAAGTGGAGGGGTGTTGGGAGAGAGAAAGGGGAAGGGTGGGGGGGAGAAAGGGGAGGGGTGTTGGGGAGAGAGAAAGGGGAAGGGTGGGGGGAGAGAGAAAGGGGAGGTGTGGGGGGGAGAGAAAGGGGAGGTGTGGGGGGGAGAGAAAGGGGAGGTGTGGGGGGGAGAGAAAGGGGAGGTGTGGGGGGGAGAGAAAGGGGAGGTGTTGGGGGAGAGAAAATAAATGTAACAACAGGGACGGAATAACAAGGCTGAAAGGGGCAGAGTCACCCTAGAAAACAACACTCATACTGGAGATAGAAACTGGGTTTGACAGGACTATGGACTCCAAGGAGCAGAGTAACCCTAGAAAACAACACTCATACTGGAGATGGAGACTGGGGGTGACAGGACTATGGACTCCAAGGAGCAGAGTCACCCTAGAAAACAACACTCATACTGGAGATAGAAACTGGGGGTGACAGGACTATGGACTCCAAGGAGCAGAGTAACCCTAGAAAACAACACTCATACTGGAGATGGAGACTGGGGGTGACAGGACTATGGACTCCAAGGAGCAGGTAAACAAGTCAACACTCATACTGGAGATGGAGACTGGGGGTGACATGGACTCCAAGGAGCAGGTAAACAAGTCAAGACTCATACTTACAGGGCAAGGCTACTCAGTGCAGGTAAACAAGTCAACACTCATACTTACAGGGCAAGGCTACTCAGTGTGTAGCATACATGTTCACAGTCAGACGGGAAGCAGGCCGAGGCTTGGACAAAGGAACATAGAGCAGTCTGGAGCACCTGCAGCTGTGGCAAGGGTACCTGCCATCGTCCTGAATACACCTCCACCAACTACAAGGGAAGGGAGCAGAGAGGGAAGGGGGTGGGGAGAGTGAGATACAGGTAGGAAAGGGGAGGGGGGAGATACAGGTAGGAAAGGGGAGAGATACAGGTAGGAAAGGGGAGAGGGGAGATACAGGTAGGAAAGGGGAGGGGGGAGATACAGGTAGGAAAGGTAGGAAAGGGGGAGATACAGGTAGGAAAGGGGGAGATACAGGTAGGAAAGGGGGGGATACAGGTAGGAAAGGGGGAGATACAGGTAGGAAAGGGGGAGATACAGGTAGGAAAGGGGGATGAAAAATAAAGACATTGGATAGAGAAACCATACCAAGACGTTGGATGGGCCCAATTAAAAACAATTGTCCCCTTCATTGCATCACCATCTCAACTTATTTAGTAGCAACTGAATACTTCGCTAGCTACATTATTACCAAACTAGGCCAGTCAGACTAACTAGACACTGTAGCTAGCTACATTATTACAAAACTAGGCCATAGTCACACTAACTAGACACTGTAGCTAGCTACATTATTACAAAACTAGGCCATAGTCACACTAACTAGACACTGTAGCTAGCTACATTATTACAAAACTAGGCCATAGTCAGACTAACTAGACACTGTAGCTAGCTACATTATTACAAAACTAGGCCATAGTCAGACTAACTAGACACTGTAGCTTGCTACATTATTACCAAACTAGGCCATAGTCACACTAACTAGACACTGTAGCTAGCTACAAGTATATGTAACGTTAACGCTTCAATCTGACAAACTGTAAAAACAAGGGCAGACATTGAATTCCACTAGAGGTCTTATTAAACACCTTCCCGAATCTACTGTTGGTAAACTAGCAGCTAAACTAACTCGCTAAAGTGGGAACTGAAGATAACTTGGCTAACAAGCAAGCTACCCGAGAACGACTTGACAATGCTTTTCCCCGTAGCTAGCTAGTTAGCTACTATCATGCATTTTGAAAAGGGTGAATTAGGATATAACATATGTGACATTACAGGGGGAAAAACAGGTTGGTTTATTGGTTGCTAGCTAGCCATTTACGGGTTGTTATCTGTCTGTTTGAGGGGGGAGGGGAATAGGTTGGTTGGCTAGTTAGCCTTAGCATAGATTAGAGAAAGGAGCTCTGGCTAGCTAGCTAGCTAGCTACCGTTAGCTAGTACGAGTCTGTCCTGGGGAAAACAAGTATTTTTCCTCTCTCTCCCCCAGGTGTAATTCCAATACATTGCTTTACCTTACAGAACCGTACACAATATAACTTGCTTTGAAGTCCGTATTCTTCACTTGAACTACTGACAAATAAACTATTCAATTCTTTTTTAAAACCTTCTAACTCAAATTCACTCTCTTCTTCCGCCATACTGCTTGTCTTGCCTAGCGCGTAGCTACAGCGACTAAAACGCGACGCGTCCGAGCGTATCGCGGTCGAGAGATTTGATTGGATGAAACTCACGTCTGTATTGCCCTACGGCGGAAAATACGTCTTGTGATTGGAGGACACTGCACATCGTCTAAAAAATACAAAAAAACGCCCCTACATTGAAAGGTATCTTGTGTGTTTATATGTTATGGGTTACATTGGAACATTGTTGCAACGTGTTTGATTAACGTTTCTTTGAACGTTGTCACCAACCTAATATTGAACGAGTCAATTAGTGATTTTATCTGTCTGTGTCTCTCTCATTTCAGAACGGCGGCATGATCAGAAACACTTTATATCTTTCCATTCCGTTGATTGGTTGACATGAGATGATATTGGATGTGCTCATTTATTAATTAACAGGTGACACCAGCACGCCTACCTATATAAATCAATCCCCTACTGTCTCTTTAAAATGAATCAGTTCTGGCTGTTGATTCCAAGGAGGACTAGGTCACAGTTGAGCAGCAGGTGACCAATGCTTATAACTGCTTCATTTATGGAAAGCTTTGGGAAAAAAAACCTTCCTCATCCTTTGAGTTTGTCAAACAATTTGGTTTATGCAAGTACATTTTTATCTACCTTTACCCCTTATTTCTCTGCCATTTTTAAAACCTACTATGTAAAGGCAGTATATGTAACCTGGAATTGGCATGTGTTTTAAACGTAGCCGTTGTGAATATGACGACGAAGAGCCGACTGGCCCATTTGAGATGCTACCCCGTGTGGTTCATACTAGGCCTACACCCTTTGAGTAAAAGGGTAATTTTATTCTTCAGACCGATTCCTCAAAAGGTAATTGATCGCTGTCTCATTGCATCATGTCCTTATTGATCCTGTTTTGGCTCCAGTTCCCCTGCAGGTAGCAGTAGTTCAGGACTCTTGTTGACCACCATGTCTGTCGGGCTGTAGGTAGTCCTACACCGCATGACATCACCCAGCACCGTAACGGCCACTGTGCAGACTATACTGTACGTTTTACCTGACCAATCATATATTTATTATCCTATGATTTTTTTCTATATATATTTTAACTGTTGTGAATATACTATGTCTGTAAGGATGACACTCATTTCCCCATGAGGGGATGAATTCACGTTCATCTCAGGGGTCATGGGCTGGTTGGTAATCATCTTGTCCTGTTGCTGTGGAGAGTCCCAGTCTTTATCGGCAACAACATAGTGACGGCTCAGATCTTCTGGTAGAGGCTGTGGATGATACTGTGACGTGCAGAGTACTGGACAGATGCAAGGTCAGAGGGCCAAGGGCCAAAGATTTCTCCGTATTCCCTATATAGTGCACTATTTTTTTAGACCAGATACAGTACCTTGCGAAAGTATTCGGCCCCCTTGAACTTTGCGACCTTTTGCCACATTTCAGGCTTCAAACATAAAGATATAAAACTGTATTTTTTTGTGAAGAATCAACAACAAGTGGGACACAATCATGAAGTGGAACGACATTTATTGGATATTTCAAACCTTTTTAACAAATCAAAAACTGAAAAATTGGGCGTGCAAAATTGTTCAGCCCCCTTAAGTTAATACTTTGTAGCGCCACCTTTTGCTGCGATTACAGCTGTAAGTCGCTTGGGGTATGTCTCTATCAGTTTTGCACATCGAGAGACTGACATTTTTTCCCATTCCTCCTTGCAAAACAGCTCGAGCTCAGTGAGGTTGGATGGAGAGCATTTGTGAACAGCAGTTTTCAGTTCTTTCCACAGATTCTCGATTGGATTCAGGTCTGGACTTTGACTTGGCCATTAACACCTGGATATGTTTATTTTTGAACCATTCCATTGTAGATTTTGCTTTATGTTTTGGATCATTGTCTTGTTGGAAGACAAATCTCCGTCCCAGTCTCAGGTCTTTTGCAGACTCCATCAGGTTTTCTTCCAGAATGGTCCTGTATTTGGCTCCATCCATCTTCCCATCAATTTTAACCATCTTCCCTGTCTCTGCTGAAGAAAAGCAGGCCCAAAATATGATGCTGCCACCACCATGTTTGACAGTGGGGATGGTGTGTTCAGGGTGATGAGCTGTGTTGCTTTTACGCCAAACATAACGTTTTGCATTGTTGCCAAAAAGTTCCATTTTGGTTTCATCTGACCAGAGCACCTTCTTCCACATGTTTGGTGTGTCTCCCAGGTGGCTTGTGGCAAACTTTAAACAACACTTTTTATGGATATCTTTAAGAAATGGCTTTCTTCTTGCCACTCTTCCATAAAGGCCAGATTTGTGCAATATATGACTGATTGTTGTCCTATGGACAGTCTCCCACCTCAGCTGTAGATCTCTGCAGTTCATCCAGAGTGATCATGGGCCTCTTGGCTGCATCTCTGATCAGTCTTCTCCTTGTATGAGCTGAAAGTTTAGAGGGACGGCCAGGTCTTGGTAGATTTGCAGTGGTCTGATACTCCTTCCATTTCAATATTATCGCTTGCACAGTGCTCCTTGGGATGTTTAAAGCTTGGGAAATATTTTTGTATCCAAATCCGGCTTTAAACTTCTTCACAACAGTATCTCGGACCTGCCTGGTGTGTTCCTTGTTCTTCATGATGCTCTCTGCGCTTTTAACGGACCTCTGAGACTATCACAGTGCAGGTGCATTTATACGGAGACTTGATTACACACAGGTGGATTGTATTTATCATCATTAGTCATTTAGGTCAACATTGGATCATTCAGAGATCCTCACTGAACTTCTGGAGAGAGTTTGCTGCACTGAAAGTAAAGGGGCTGAATAATTTTGCACGCCCAATTTTTCAGTTTTTGATTTGTTAAAAAAGTTTGAAATATCCAATAAATGTCGTTCCACTTCATGATTGTGTCCCACTTGTTGTTGATTCTTCACAAAAAAATACAGTTTTATATCTTTATGTTTGAAGCCTGAAATGTGGCAAAAGGTCGCAAAGTTCAAGGGGGCCGAATACTTTCGCAAGGCACTGTACTTTGGGGAATACGCTGCCATTTTGAATACAACAAGTGACACAAGTGGAGGCATCACTAGTTACTGCAAAGATGTTTTATTTTCAGGAACAAAAGCACATTTTCTAAAGACTTTCTCTGACTGGTGTTTCATTCACCTTTTTAAAGATGGTGAGTAGACATTTTAACCTACATACACACAGAGTGATGGTTCTGTATTAAAACTAAAAGTTCACATTAACAGTTGAGGTATCAGCATGACTTCCTCTTCTCTTCCTGGTCAAGGTGTACGACTCCACGTTGACTCTCCCCAGAGAGCTGCAGAACCATCGTCTCCAACTTGGTCTCCATGGTCGCCAGCATCGCCGGGATGGGGAAAGTGCAACAGCTGCTCGGCGCGAGGGTTCCGGAACCAAGGCCCAGGTTGCCACGGCAGCTGGGGTTCTGTTCCTGATTTGCCGGGGTGCTGAGTGTGGTGTCTCTCAGCTGGACAGCTCCGTGTCATCACTGACTTCTATAATCCTCTGGAACACCAGGGATTAAAGAGCTGGGTGCGGCCATCTTTATCTGCCGGGGAGGGAAAGCTCTCATGGCCAGATACGGACCACAATGCAGTAAATCAGACTTTTTTTTTTTTATTTTTTTTTTTTATCCTCAATTTTGATGGATTTATTGTTGTACTGAAACTACTGAAACAACTATGTATTTTAAATGTCCTTCCATTCATTCAGGGGGTCTCCTGGTGTTCTCGTGCCCACAGAGGGATGGCCCTGGATGGGATAAGGGTTGGTATAATAAACCACCACTAACCCTGGACAGGATAAGGGTTGGTATAATAAACCACCACTAACCCAGGACAGGATAAGGGTTGGTATAATAAACCACCACTAACCCTGCCCGCAGCCAGGGCACGTCTCACGTCTGATCTGCCCGACCAGAGGAGGACCCTATTCCCTATGTAGTGCCCGACATGTTCCCTAGAGAATAGGATGGTATTTGGAAGAGACCAGGGTCCTATTCCCTATATGGTGCACTACTTTAGACCAGGGCCCTATTCCTTAAATAGTGCACTACTTTAGACCAGGACCCTATTCCCTATATAGTGCACTACTTTAGACCAGGGCCCTCTATAGTGCACTACTTTAGACCAGGGTCCACTGACAGCTATCTGTTTCAGACTGAAGATCTGATGAAGTGCCTTGTATATCTGATGAAATAAAGGTATTTTTATTTATTTACACTTTCTCAAAACGAGAGGATAGCAGAAAAACAAAGATGACTGTTGGGCCGGAACAAATCCCTGCAGGAGCGTAGCTCCCCAGGACAAGAGTTGGCCACCACATCACGTGTTCACAAAGCGCCTCAGAACAGGAGTGCTGATCTAGCATCAGTTTATAATGGATAAGAGGGACCTGATCCAAGATCCGCACTGCTACTGATCATAATGAAGAGGAGACCTGATCCTAGATCATAATGAATAAGAGGGGACCTGATCATATTGAATAAGAGGGGACCTGATCCTAGATCATAATGAATAAGAGGGGACCTGATCCTAGATCATAATGAATAAGAGGGGACCTGATCCTAGATCATAATGAATAAGAGGGGACCTGATCATAATGAATAAGAGGGGACCTGATCCTAGATCATATTGAATAAGAGGGGACCTGATCCTAGATCATAATGAATAAGAGGGGACCTGATCCTAGATCATAATGAATAAGAGGGGACCTGATCATAGATCATAATGAATAAGAGGGGACCTGATCCTAGATCATAATAAATAAGAGGGGACCTGATCCTAGATCAGCACTACTACTGATCATAATGAATAAGAGGGGACCTGATCCTAGATCATAATGAATAAGAGGGGACCTGATCATATTGAATAAGAGGGGACCTGATCCTAGATCATAATGAATAAGAGGGGACCTGATCATAATGAATAAGAGAGGACCTGATCCTATATCATAATGAATAAGAGGGGACCTGATCCTAGATCATAATGAATAAGAGGGGACCTGATCATAGATCATAATGAATAAGAGGGGACCTGATCCTATATCATAATGAATAAGAGGGGACCTGATCCTAGATCATAATGAATAAGAGGGGACCTGATCATAGATCATAATGAATAAGAGGGGACCTGATCCTAGATCATAATGAATAAGAGGGGACCTGATCCTATATCATAATGAATAAGAGGGGACCTGATCATAATGAATAAGAGGGGACCTGATCCTAGATCATATTGAATAAGAGGGGACCTGATCCTAGATCATAATGAATAAGAGGGGACCTGATCCTAGATCATAATGAATAAGAGGGGACCTGATCATAGATCATAATGAATAAGAGGGGACCTGATCCTAGATCATAATAAATAAGAGGGGACCTGATCCTAGATCAGCACTACTACTGATCATAATGAATAAGAGGGGACCTGATCATATTGAATAAGAGGGGACCTGATCCTAGATCATATTGAATAAGAGGGGACCTGATCCTAGATCATAATGAATAAGAGGGGACCTGATCATAGATCATAATGAATAAGAGGGGACCTGATCCTAGATCATAATAAATAAGAGGGGACCTGATCCTAGATCAGCACTACTACTGATCATAATGAATAAGAGGGGACCTGATCCTAGATCATAATGAATAAGAGGGGACCTGATCATATTGAATAAGAGGGGACCTGATCCTAGATCATAATGAATAAGAGGGGACCTGATCATAATGAATAAGAGAGGACCTGATCCTAGATCATTATGAATAAGAGGGGACCTGATCCTAGATCATAATGAATAAGAGGGGACCTGATCCTAGATCATAATGAATAAGAGGGGACCTGATCCTAGATCATAATGAATAAGAGGGGACCTGATCCTAGATCATAATGAATAAGAGGGGACCTGATCCTAGCTCATAATGAATAAGAGGGGACCTGATCCTAGACCATAATGAATAAGAGGGGACCTGATCATAATGAATAAGAGGGGACCAGATCATAATGAATAAGAGGGGACCTGATCCTAGATCATAATGAATAAGAGGGGACCTGATCATAATGAATAAGAGGGGACCTGATCATAATGAATAAGAGGGGACCTGATCCTAGATCATAATGAATAAGAGGGGACCTGATCCTAGATCATAATGAATAAGAGGGGACCTGATCCTAGATCATAATGAATAAGAGGGGACCTGATCCTAGATCATAATGAATAAGAGGGGACCTGATCCTAGATCATAATGAATAAGAGTGGGACCTGATCGTAGATCATAATGAATAAGAGGGGACCTGATCATAATGAATAAGAGGGGACCTGATCATAATGAATAAGAGGGGACCTGATCATAATGAATAAGAGGGGACCTGATCATAATGAATAAGAGGGGACCTGATCCTAGATCATAATGAATAAGAGGGGACCTGATCCTATATCATAATGAATAAGAGGGGACCTGATCATAATGAATAAGAGGGGACCTGATCCTAGATCATATTGAATAAGAGGGGACCTGATCCTATATCATAATGAATAAGAGGGGACCTGATCATAATGAATAAGAGGGGACCTGATCCTAGATCATATTGAATAAGAGGGGACCTGATCCTAGATCATAATGAATAAGAGGGGACCTGATCATATTGAATAAGAGGGGACCTGATCCTAGATCATATTGAATAAGAGGGGACCTGATCCTAGATCATAATGAATAAGAGGGGACCTGATCATAGATCATAATGAATAAGAGGGGACCTGATCCTAGATCATAATAAATAAGAGGGGACCTGATCATAATGAATAAGAGGGGACCTGATCATATTGAATAAGAGGGGACCTGATCCTAGATCATATTGAATAAGAGGGGACCTGATCCTAGATCATAATGAATAAGAGGGGACCTGATCATAGATCATAATGAATAAGAGGGGACCTGATCCTAGATCATAATGAATAAGAGGGGACCTGATCCTAGATCATAATAAATAAGAGGGGACCTGATCCTAGATCAGCACTACTACTGATCATAATGAATAAGAGGGGACCTGATCCTAGATCATAATGAATAAGAGGGGACCTGATCATATTGAATAAGAGGGGACCTGATCCTAGATCATAATGAATAAGAGGGGACCTGATCATAATGAATAAGAGAGGACCTGATCCTAGATCATTATGAATAAGAGGGGACCTGATCCTAGATCATAATGAATAAGAGGGGACCTGATCCTAGATCATAATGAATAAGAGGGGACCTGATCCTAGATCATAATGAATAAGAGGGGACCTGATCCTAGATCATAATGAATAAGAGGGGACCTGATCCTAGATCATAATGAATAAGAGGGGACCTGATCCTAGACCATAATGAATAAGAGGGGACCTGATCATAATGAATAAGAGGGGACCTGATCCTAGATCATAATGAATAAGAGGGGACCTGATCATAATTAATAAGAGGGGACCTGATCATAATGAATAAGAGGGGACCTGATCATAATGAATAAGAGGGGACCTGATCATAATGAATAAGAGGGGACCTGATCCTAGATCATAATGAATAAGAGGGGACCTGATCCTAGATCATAATGAATAAGAGGGGACCTGATCATAATGAATAAGAGGGGACCTGATCATAATGAATAAGAGGGGACCTGATCATAATGAATAAGAGGGGACCTGATCCTAGATCATAATGAATAAGAGGGGACCTGATCCTAGATCATAATGAATAAGAGGGGACCTGATCATATTGAATAAGAGGGAACCTGATCCTAGATCATAATGAATAAGAGGGGACCTGATCCTAGATCATAATGAATAAGAGGGGACCTGATCCTAGATCATAATGAATAAGAGGGGACCTGATCCTAGATCATAATGAATAAGAGGGGACCTGATCCTAGATCATAATGAATAAGAGGGGACCTGATCCTAGATCATAATGAATAAGAGGGGACCTGATCCTAGCTCATAATGAATAAGAGGGGACCTGATCATAATGAATAAGAGGGGACCTGATCCTAGATCATAATGAATAAGAGGGGACCTGATCCTAGATCATAATGAATAAGAGGGGACCTGATCCTAGCTCATAATGAATAAGAGGGGACCTGATCCTAGCTCATAATGAATAAGAGGGGACCTGATCCTAGATCATAATGAATAAGAGGGGACCTGATCCTAGATCATAATGAATAAGAGGGGACCTGATCCTAGATCATAATGAATAAGAGGGGACCTGATCCTAGATCATAATGAATAAGAGGGGACCTGATCCTAGATCATAATGAATAAGAGTGGGACCTGACCCTAGCTCATAATGAATAAGAGGGGACCTGATCCTAGATCATAATGAATAAGAGGGGACCTGATCCTAGCTCATAATGAATAAGAGGGGACCTGATCCTAGCTCATAATGAATAAGAGGGGACCTGATCCTAGACCATAATGAATAAGAGGGGACCTGATCATAATGAATAAGAGGGGACCAGATCATAATGAATAAGAGGGGACCTGATCCTAGATCATAATGAATAAGAGGGGACCTGATCATAATGAATAAGAGGGGACCTGATCATAATGAATAAGAGGGGACCTGATCCTAGATCATAATGAATAAGAGGGGACCTGATCCTAGATCATAATGAATAAGAGGGGACCTGATCCTAGATCATAATGAATAAGAGGGGACCTGATCCTAGATCATAATGAATAAGAGGGGACCTGATCCTAGATCATAATGAATAAGAGGGGACCTGATCCTAGCTCATAATGAATAAGAGGGGACCTGATCCTAGACCATAATGAATAAGAGGGGACCTGATCATAATGAATAAGAGGGGACCTGATCCTAGATCATAATGAATAAGAGGGGACCTGATCATAATTAATAAGAGGGGACCTGATCATAATGAATAAGAGGGGACCTGATCATAATGAATAAGAGGGGACCTGATCATAATGAATAAGAGGGGACCTGATCCTAGATCATAATGAATAAGAGGGGACCTGATCCTAGATCATAATGAATAAGAGGGGACCTGATCATAATGAATAAGAGGGGACCTGATCATAATGAATAAGAGGGGACCTGATCATAATGAATAAGAGGGGACCTGATCCTAGATCATAATGAATAAGAGGGGACCTGATCCTAGATCATAATGAATAAGAGGGGACCTGATCATATTGAATAAGAGGGAACCTGATCCTAGATCATAATGAATAAGAGGGGACCTGATCCTAGATCATAATGAATAAGAGGGGACCTGATCCTAGATCATAATGAATAAGAGGGGACCTGATCCTAGATCATAATGAATAAGAGGGGACCTGATCCTAGATCATAATGAATAAGAGGGGACCTGATCCTAGATCATAATGAATAAGAGGGGACCTGATCCTAGATCATAATGAATAAGAGGGGACCTGATCCTAGCTCATAATGAATAAGAGGGGACCTGATCATAATGAATAAGAGGGGACCTGATCCTAGATCATAATGAATAAGAGGGGACCTGATCCTAGATCATAATGAATAAGAGGGGACCTGATCCTAGCTCATAATGAATAAGAGGGGACCTGATCCTAGCTCATAATGAATAAGAGGGGACCTGATCCTAGATCATAATGAATAAGAGGGGACCTGATCCTAGATCATAATGAATAAGAGGGGACCTGATCCTAGATCATAATGAATAAGAGGGGACCTGATCCTAGATCATAATGAATAAGAGGGGACCTGATCCTAGATCATAATGAATAAGAGTGGGACCTGACCCTAGCTCATAATGAATAAGAGGGGACCTGATCCTAGATCATAATGAATAAGAGGGGACCTGATCCTAGCTCATAATGAATAAGAGGGGACCTGATCCTAGATCATAATGAATAAGAGGGGACCTGATCCTAGATCATAATGAATAAGAGGGGACCTGATCCTAGATCATAATGAATAAGAGGGGACCTGATCCTAGATCATAATGAATAAGAGGGGACCTGATCCTAGATCATAATGAATAAGAGGGGACCTGATCCTAGATCATAATGAATAAGAGGGGACCTGATCCTAGCTCATAATGAATAAGAGGGGACCTGATCCTAGACCATAATGAATAAGAGGGGACCTGATCATAATGAATAAGAGGGGACCAGATCATAATGAATAAGAGGGGACCTGATCCTAGATCATAATGAATAAGAGGGGACCTGATCATAATGAATAAGAGGGGACCTGATCATAATGAATAAGAGGGGACCTGATCCTAGATCATAATGAATAAGAGGGGACCTGATCCTAGATCATAATGAATAAGAGGGGACCTGATCCTAGATCATAATGAATAAGAGGGGACCTGATCCTAGATCATAATGAATAAGAGTGGGACCTGATCGTAGATCATAATGAATAAGAGGGGACCTGATCATAATGAATAAGAGGGGACCTGATCATAATGAATAAGAGGGGACCTGATCATAATGAATAAGAGGGGACCTGATCATAATGAATAAGAGGGGACCTGATCCTAGATCATAATGAATAAGAGGGGACCTGATCCTATATCATAATGAATAAGAGGGGACCTGATCATAATGAATAAGAGGGGACCTGATCCTAGATCATATTGAATAAGAGGGGACCTGATCCTATATCATAATGAATAAGAGGGGACCTGATCATAGATCATAATGAATAAGAGGGGACCTGATCCTAGATCATATTGAATAAGAGGGGACCTGATCCTAGATCATAATGAATAAGAGGGGACCTGATCCTAGATCATAATGAATAAGAGGGGACCTGATCATATTGAATAAGAGGGGACCTGATCCTAGATCATATTGAATAAGAGGGGACCTGATCCTAGATCATAATGAATAAGAGGGGACCTGATCATAGATCATAATGAATAAGAGGGGACCTGATCCTAGATCATAATAAATAAGAGGGGACCTGATCATAATGAATAAGAGGGGACCTGATCATATTGAATAAGAGGGGACCTGATCCTAGATCATATTGAATAAGAGGGGACCTGATCCTAGATCATAATGAATAAGAGGGGACCTGATCATAGATCATAATGAATAAGAGGGGACCTGATCCTAGATCATAATAAATAAGAGGGGACCTGATCCTAGATCAGCACTACTACTGATCATAATGAATAAGAGGGGACCTGATCCTAGATCATAATGAATAAGAGGGGACCTGATCATATTGAATAAGAGGGGACCTGATCCTAGATCATAATGAATAAGAGGGGACCTGATCATAATGAATAAGAGAGGACCTGATCCTAGATCATTATGAATAAGAGGGGACCTGATCCTAGATCATAATGAATAAGAGGGGACCTGATCCTAGATCATAATGAATAAGAGGGGACCTGATCCTAGATCATAATGAATAAGAGGGGACCTGATCCTAGATCATAATGAATAAGAGGGGACCTGATCCTAGCTCATAATGAATAAGAGGGGACCTGATCCTAGACCATAATGAATAAGAGGGGACCTGATCATAATGAATAAGAGGGGACCTGATCCTAGATCATAATGAATAAGAGGGGACCTGATCATAATTAATAAGAGGGGACCTGATCATAATGAATAAGAGGGGACCTGATCATAATGAATAAGAGGGGACCTGATCATAATGAATAAGAGGGGACCTGATCCTAGATCATAATGAATAAGAGGGGACCTGATCCTAGATCATAATGAATAAGAGGGGACCTGATCATAATGAATAAGAGGGGACCTGATCATAATGAATAAGAGGGGACCTGATCATAATGAATAAGAGGGGACCTGATCCTAGATCATAATGAATAAGAGGGGACCTGATCCTAGATCATAATGAATAAGAGGGGACCTGATCATATTGAATAAGAGGGGACCTGATCCTAGATCATAATGAATAAGAGGGGACCTGATCCTAGATCATAATGAATAAGAGGGGACCTGATCCTAGATCATAATGAATAAGAGGGGACCTGATCCTAGATCATAATGAATAAGAGGGGACCTGATCCTAGATCATAATGAATAAGAGGGGACCTGATCCTAGATCATAATGAATAAGACGGGACCTGATCCTAGATCATAATGAATAAGAGGGGACCTGATCCTAGCTCATAATGAATAAGAGGGGACCTGATCATAATGAATAAGAGGGGACCTGATCCTAGATCATAATGAATAAGAGGGGACCTGATCCTAGATCATAATGAATAAGAGGGGACCTGATCCTAGCTCATAATGAATAAGAGGGGACCTGATCCTAGCTCATAATGAATAAGAGGGGACCTGATCCTAGATCATAATGAATAAGAGGGGACCTGATCCTAGATCATAATGAATAAGAGGGGACCTGATCCTAGATCATAATGAATAAGAGTGGGACCTGACCCTAGCTCATAATGAATAAGAGGGGACCTGATCCTAGATCATAATGAATAAGAGGGGACCTGATCCTAGCTCATAATGAATAAGAGGGGACCTGATCCTAGATCATAATGAATAAGAGGGGACCTGATCCTAGATCATAATGAATAAGAGGGGACCTGATCCTAGCTCATAATGAATAAGAGGGGACCTGATCATAATGAATAAGAGGGGACCTGATCCTAGATCATAATGAATAAGAGGGGACCTGATCATATTGAATAAGAGGGGACCTGATCCTAGATCATAATGAATAAGAGGGGACCTGATCCTAGATCATAATGAATAAGAGGGGACCTGATCCTAGATCATAATGAATAAGAGGGGACCTGATCCTAGATCATAATGAATAAGAGGGGACCTGATCCTAGCTCATAATGAATAAGAGGGGACCTGATCCTAGCTCATAATGAATAAGAGGGGACCTGATCCTAGATCATAATGAATAAGAGGGGACCTGATCCTAGATCATAATGAATAAGAGGGGACCTGATCCTAGATCATAATGAATAAGAGGGGACCTGATCCTAGATCATAATGAATAAGAGGGGACCTGATCCTAGCTCATAATGAATAAGAGGGGACCTGATCCTAGATCATAATGAATAAGAGGGGACCTGATCCTAGCTCATAATGAATAAGAGGGGACCTGATCCTAGATCATAATGAATAAGAGGGGACCTGATCCTAGATCATAATGAATAAGAGGGGACCTGATCCTAGATCATAATGAATAAGAGGGGACCTGATCCTAGCTCATAATGAATAAGAGGGGACCTGATCCTAGATCATAATGAATAAGAGGGGACCTGATCATAATGAATAAGAGGGGACCTGATCCTAGATCATAATGAATAAGAGGGGACCTGATCATAATGAATAAGAGGGGACCTGATCATAATGAATAAGAGGGGACCTGATCCTAGATCATAATGAATAAGAGGGGACCTGATCCTAGATCATAATGAATAAGAGGGGACCTGATCATAATGAATAAGAGGGGACCTGATCATAATGAATAAGAGGGGACCTGATCCTAGATCATAATGAATAAGAGGGGACCTGATCCTAGATCATAATGAATAAGAGGGGACCTGATCCTAGATCATAATGAATAAGAGGGGACCTGATCCTAGATCATAATGAATAAGAGGGGACCTGATCCTAGATCATAATGAATAAGAGGGGACCTGATCCTAGATCATAATGAATAAGAGGGGACCTGATCATATTGAGAGCCCTGTTAAAGTCCCCTACTGGTTCAGACAGTCACTACCGACAGACATGTAGCGACATTGAGATCCAGTCAGAGGCTTTGTGAGCCCTGTTAAAGTCCCCTACTGGTTCAGACAGTCACTACCGACAGACATGTAGCAACATTGAGATCCAGTCGGCCTCAGAAGCCCAGGTTTCCGTGACGTTTGGAAGGACGGACTCGCTAGACGAAGACGCAGGAGTGTCTCACACACCTGTGTAAAACTCCCCCTTCAGATCCACACACACACAGCTAGCAGTCCCGCTGTTGTACGGACCTGTTCTGGAAAGGATTGATTGGGAAGTAAGACAAGGAGAGGTGGGGCTAAGGGGGGGACAGGGAGAGGTGGAGCTAAGGGTGGGACAGGGAGAGGTGGGGCTAAGGGTGGGACAAGGAGAGGTGGGGCTAAGGGTGGGACAGGGAGAGGTGGGGCTAAGGGTGGGACAGGGAGAGGGGGGGCTAAGGGTGGGACAGGGAGAGGTGGGGCTAGGGAGGGGGACAGGGAGAGGTGGAGCTAAGGGTGGGACAGGGAGAGGGGGGGCTAAGTGGGAGGGAACAAGGAGAGGGGGGGCTAAGGGGGGGACAGGGAGAGGTGGGGCTAGGGAGGGGGACAGTGAGAGGTGGGGCTAAGGGGGGGACAGGGAGAGGTGGGGCTAGGGAGGGGGACAGGGAGAGGTGGGGCTAAGTGGGAGGGAACAAGGAGAGGGGGGGCTAAGGGGGGGACAGGGAGAGGTGGGGCTAAGTGGGAGGGAACAAGGAGAGGGGGGGCTAAGTGGGGGGACAGGGAGAGGTGGGGCTAAGGGGGGGACAGGGAGAGGTGGGGCTAGGGAGGGGGGGCAGGGAGAGGTGGGGTTAAATGGGGGGACAGGGAGAGGTGGAGCTAAGTGGGGGGGGACAAGGAGAGGTGGAGCTAAGTGGGGGGGGGGGGACAAGGAGAGGTGGGGCTAAGTGGGGGGGGCAGGGAGAGGTGGGGTTAAATGGGGGGACAGGGAGAGGTGGAGCTAAGTGGGGGGGGACAAGGAGAGGTGGAGCTAAGTGGGGGGGGGGGACAAGGAGAGGTGGGGCTAAGTGGGGGGGGGCAAGGAGAGGTGGGGCTAAGTGGGGGGGACAAGGAGAGGTGGGGCTAAGTGGGGGACACAAGGAGAGGTGGGGCTAAGTGGGGGACACAAGGAGAGGTGGGGCTAAGTGGGGGGACACAGGGAGAGGTGGGGCTAAGTGGGGGGACACAGGGAGAGGTGGGGCTAAGTGGGGGACACAGGGAGAGGTGAGGCTAAGTGGGGGGGGGGCCAGGGAGAGGTGGGGCTAAGTGGGGGGACACAGGGAGAGGTGAGGCTAAGTGGGGGGGACACAGGGAGAGGTGAGGCTAAGTGGGGGGGACACAGGGAGAGGTGAGGCTAAGTGGGGGGACACAGGGAGAGGTGGGGCTAAGTGGGGGGACACAGGGAGAGGTGGGGCTAAGTGGGGGGGGACAAGGAGAGGTGGGGCTAAGTGGGGGGACACAGGGAGAGGTGAGGCTAAGTGGGCTAAGGGCTAAGGGGGGACACAGGGAGAGGTGGGGCTAAGTGGGGGGGGCAAGGAGAGGTGGGGCTAAGTGGGGGGACACAGGGAGAGGTGGGGCTAAGTGGGGGGACATGGAGAGGTGGGGCTACGTGGGGGGACACAGGGAGAGGTGAGGCTAAGTGGGGGGACACAGGGAGAGGTGGGGCTAAGTGGGGGGACACAGGGAGAGGTGGGGCTAAGTGGGGGGGACACAGGGAGAGGTGGGGCTAAGTGGGGGGGACAGGGAGAGGTGGGGCTAAGTGGGGGGGACACAGGGAGAGGTGGGGCTAAGGGAGGGCCATGGAGAGGTGGGGACAGGGAGAGGTGGGGCTAAGTGGGGGGGACACAGGGAGAGGTGGGGCTAAGGGAGGGACATGGAGAGGTGGGGACAGGGAGAGGTGGGGCTAAGTGGGGGGGGGGTGAAAGGTAGTTTCAGCTTCTACTGTTCATGCATTAAAAATGAAAAGATATGACTGACAATGAGTATAATCATCAGTTACACATGCAATTCAACTTTGCTGTTTCTTAAAAAAAAAAATGGTAAAAGTTAGATATTTTTTAATTGATAGGCTGTTATTAAACTTTAAATCTTGATAAATCCCGTGACCTTTTGGAGCACTGACCTGGAACTAAAGCAGCATTCTCTCCTTTACTTCCTGTTCTGAAACTCCACACAGGTGGAACGCGTTCAGTAGGACGAAAACGTTTTGCAACGTTCAGATAGGAATGTGCTATACAGAACAAAAACACGCCTCTCTGACGTGTAGAATGAGACTCTTATTCGTTACATTTTATTGTACCTGCGACGTTCTGCAACGTTAGGCCACTGAACGTGGTGGCCATGTTATTCAAAACTCACTCTCCTTGTGTGGCCCACTGCGTAGACCCAATACACAGCAGGACATCTACACTGCGTAGACCCAATACACAGCAGGACATCTACACTGCGTAGACCCAATACACAGCAGGACACATCTACAACTACAACTACCATCTATAGTCATATAGACTATATATATATAAATATAATAGTGTCACTATATCCCAGAAAAGGCATGTCAGAAACTGAACAGGGGGAGTCGTGTGTGTGTGTGTGTCCAGGCACAGGGTGTGTGTGTGTGTGTGTGTGTTAGTCCACTCCCAAGGCTTTGAGCTGTCGTTCGATGTCTTCGTCTGAGATGCCGTCTGATTTGGTGGCAGAAGAGGTGGGTTTGTTTCGGCTGGTTGATGGAGCGTTCACCATCTACGATCAATAACAACAACAAATTAACAAACTCAACCTTGATTCTCCCAACCATACGCCATTCATAGTATTTCCACAGGACTCCTGTCCAGGCGGTGTTCTGGTACATCAAGCTGTCGCACTACAGTAACAGGAGATAGACTAGTGTCCTGGTACATCAAGCTGTCGCACTACAGTAACAGGAGATAGACTAGTGTCCTGGTACATCAAGCTGTCGCACTACAGTAACAGGAGATAGACTAGTGTCCTGTCCAGGGGGTGTCCTGGTACATCAAGCTGTCGCACTACAGTAACAGGAGATAGACTAGTGTCCTGTCCAGGGGGTGTCCTGGTACATCAAGCTGTCTCACTACAGAAACAGGATATAGACTAGTGTCCTGTCCAGGGGGTGTTCTGGTACATCAAGCTGTCTCACTACAGAAACAGGATATAGACTAGTGTCCTGGTACATCAAGCTGTCGCACTACAGTAACAGGAGATAGACTAGTGTCCTGTCCAGGGGGTGTACTGTACATCAAGCTGTCGCACTACAGTAACAGGAGATAGACTAGTGTCCTGTCCAGGGGGTGTTCTGGTACATCAAGCTGTCTCACTACAGAAACAGGATATAGACTAGTGTCCTGGTACATCAAGCTGTCGCACTACAGTAACAGGAGATAGACTAGTGTCCTGGTACATCAAGCTGTCGCACTACAGTAACAGGAGATAGACTAGTGTCCTGTCCAGGGGGTGTCCTGGTACATCAAGCTGTCGCACTACAGTAACAGGAGATAGACTAGTGTCCTGTCCAGGGGGTGTCCTGGTACATCAAGCTGTCTCACTACAGAAACAGGATATAGACTAGTGTCCTGTCCAGGGGGTGTTCTGGTACATCAAGCTGTCTCACTACAGAAACAGGATATAGACTAGTGTCCTGGTACATCAAGCTGTCGCACTACAGTAACAGGAGATAGACTAGTGTCCTGTCCAGGGGGTGTACTGTACATCAAGCTGTCGCACTACAGTAACAGGAGATAGACTAGTGTCCTGTCCAGGGGGTGTTCTGGTACATCAAGCTGTCTCACTACAGAAACAGGATATAGACTAGTGTCCTGGTACATCAAGCTGTCGCACTACAGTAACAGGAGATAGACTAGTGTCCTGGTACATCAAGCTGTCGCACTACAGTAACAGGAGATAGACTAGTGTCCTGTCCAGGGGGTGTCCTGGTACATCAAGCTGTCTCACTACAGAAACAGGAGATTCAGCTCCTGCCCTATGGGCCATTCTGGCTCAGACAAGGCTAACTTACTTTACAGAGTATTTCCATAGAGCTGCAGAATGACATCCCCAGAGGACCCTAACCCAGTTGGACCCTAACCCAGTAGGACCCTAACCCAGTAGGACCCTAACCCAGTAGGACCCTAACCCAGTTGGACCCTAACCCAGTTGGACCCTAACCCAGTAGGACCCTAACCCAGTGGGACCCAGTGGAACCAGACAGTTTATAATGCTAGATACAGGTCCAGTTTCCCAGACACTGACAAACCCTGGTTCTATTTCAGATCTACATCTGGGAAACCAGCCCCAAGGATCTCGTTCAGGGTTTAGTCTCTAGATTTATTCTGGCTTTATTAAAAATCAGGTACATCATCGAGAACAATTAAAAACACCAATGTCTCACCTTTCCTGATATCTCGATGCCGATCTCGTCCAGAACCTGGTTAACAATGCTATCAGACTCCTCCTCGTCTCCAGACTCGTCAAAGATCTCATCCAGCGTGTCGTTAACTGAGAGAAGGGGACAGAGAGATGACTCCTATTAAAAAACACACACACACACACACACACACACACCTCCACACACACACACACGCGCACACACACACACACACACTACCTGTCAAAAGTTTTAGAACACCTACTCATTCAAGGGTTTTTCTTTATTTTTACTATTTTCTACATTGTACAATAATAGTGAAGACATCAACACTATGAAATATCACGCAGTAACCAAAAAAAAGTGTTAAACAAATCAAAATATTTTATATTTGAGATTCTTCAAAATAGCCAGCCTTTGTCTTGATGACAGCTTTGCACACTCTTGTCATTCTCTCAACCAGCTTCACCTGGAATGCTTTTCCAACAGTCATATGCTGAGCACTTGTTGGCTGCTTTTCATTCACTCTGCGGTCCAACTCAACCCAAACCATCTCAATTGGGTTGAGGTCGGGTGATTGTGTAGGGCGATGTTGGTTAAGTGTGCTTTAAATTCTAAATCAAATCACAGACACCAGCAAAGCACCCCCACACCACCTCCTCCATGCTTCAACGTGGGAACCACAAATGGGGAGATCATCCGTTCACCTACTCTGCGTCTCAAAGACACCGCGGTTGGAACCAACATTCTTCACCAGTCTAATGTCCATTGCTCGTGTTTTTTGGTCCAAACAAGTCTCTTCTTATTGGTGTCCTTTAGTAGTGGTTTCTTTGCAGCAATTCAACCATGAAGGCCTGATTCACACAGTCTCCTCTGAACAGTTGATGTTGAGATGTGTCTGTTACATGAACTCTGTGAAGCATTTATTTGGGCTGCAATTCTGGCTGTTAAGGCTTTTAACTCTAATGAACTGATCCTCTGAAGCAGAGGGAACTCTGATGAACTGATCCTCTGAAGCAGAGGGAACTCTGATGAACTTATCCTCAGCAGCAGAGGGAACTCTGGGACTTCCTTTCCTGTGGCGGTCCTCATGAGAGACAGTTAACTCTAATGAACTGATCCTCTGCAGCAGAGGTAACTCTGGGTCTTCCTTTCCTGTGGCGGTCCTCATGAGAGCCAGTTTCATCATGGCGCTTGATGGTTTTTGCGACTGAACTTGAAGAAACTTTCAAAGTTCTTGAAATGTTCTGCATTGACTGACCTTCATGTCTTAAAGTAATGATGGACTGACCTTCATGTCTTATAGTAATGATGGACTGTCCTTCATGTCTTATAGTAATGATGGACTGTCCTTCATGTCTTAAAGTAATGATGGACTGTCCTTCATGTCTTAAAACAAGACTCCCCAAATTTTATCAGCATATCGATTGCGCAACCAGGGGAGGAAAGACCTTGGACCATTGTTACTCTAACTTCCGCGACGCATATAAGGCCCTGCCCCGCCCCCCTTTCGGAAAAGCTGACCACGACTCCATTTTGTTGATCCCTGCCTACAGACAGAAACTAAAACAAGAGGCTCCCACGCTGAGGTCTGTCCAACGCTGGTCCGACCAAGCTGACTCCACACTCCAAGACTGCTTCCATCACGTGGACTGGGAGATGTTTCGTATTGCGTCAGATAACAACATTGACGAATACGCTGATTCGGTGTGCGAGTTCATTAGAACGTGCGTTGAAGATGTCGTTCCCATAGCAACGATTAAAACATTCCCTAACCAGAAACCGTGGATTGATGGCAGCATTCGTGTGAAACTGAAAGCGCGAACCACTGCTTTTAATCAGGGCAAGGTGTCTGGTAACATGACCGAATACAAACAGTGCAGCTATTCCCTCCGCAAGGCTATCAAACAAGCTAAGCGCCAGTACAGAGACAAAGTAGAATCTCAATTCAACGGCTCAGACACAAGAGGCATGTGGCAGGGTCTACAGTCAATCACGGACTACAGGAAGAAACCCAGCCCAGTCACGGACCAGGATGTCTTGCTCCCAGGCAGACTAAATAACTTTTTTGCCCGCTTTGAGGACAATACAGTGCCACTGACACGGCCTGCAACGAAAACATGCGGTCTCTCCTTCACTGCAGCCGAGGTGAGTAAGACATTTAAACGTGTTAACCCTCGCAAGGCTGCAGGCCCAGATGGCATCCCCAGCCGCGCCCTCAGAGCATGCGCAGACCAGCTGGCCGGTGTGTTTACGGACATATTCAATCAATCCCTATACCAGTCTGCTGTTCCCACATGCTTCAAGAGGGCCACCATTGTTCCTGTTCCCAAGAAAGCTAAGGTAACTGAGCTAAATGACTACCGCCCCGTAGCACTCACATCCGTCATCATGAAGTGCTTTGAGAGACTAGTCAAGGACCATATCACCTCCACCCTACCTGACACCCTAGACCCACTCCAATTTGCTTACCGCCCAAATAGGTCCACAGACGATGCAATCTCAACCACACTGCACACTGCCCTAACCCATCTGGACAAGAGGAATACCTATGTGAGAATGCTGTTCATCGACTACAGCTCGGCATTCAACACCATAGTACCCTCCAAGCTCGTCATCAAGCTCGAGACCCTGGGTCTCGACCCCGCCCTGTGCAACTGGGTACTGGACTTCCTGACGGGCCGCCCCCAGGTGGTGAGGGTAGGCAACAACATCTCCTCCCCGCTGATCCTCAACACTGGGGCCCCACAAGGTTGCGTTCTGAGCCCTCTCCTGTACTCCCTGTTCACCCACGACTGCGTGGCCACGCACGCCTCCAACTCAATCATCAAGTTTGCGGACGACACAACAGTGGTAGGCTTGATTACCAACAACGATGAGACGGCCTACAGGGAGGAGGTGAGGGCCCTCGGAGTGTGGTGTCAGGAAAACAACCTCACACTCAACGTCAACAAAACTAAGGAGATGATTGTGGACTTCAGGAAACAGCAGAGGGAACACCCCCCTATCCACATCGATGGAACAGTAGTGGAGAGGGTAGCAAGTTTTAAGTTCCTCGGCATACACATCACAGACAAACTGAATTGGTCCACTCACACAGACAGCATCGTGAAGAAGGCGCAGCAGCGCCTCTTCAACCTCAGGAGGCTGAAGAAATTCGGCTTGTCACCAAAAGCACTCACAAACTTCTACAGATGCACAATCGAGAGCATCCTGGCGGGCTGTATCACCGCCTGGTATGGCAACTGCACCGCCCTCAACCGTAAGGCTCTCCAGAGGGTAGTGAGGTCTGCACAACGCATCACCGGGGGCAAACTACCTGCCCTCCAGGACACCTACACCACCCGATGTCACAGGAAGGCCATAAAGATCATCAAGGACATCAACCACCCGAGCCACTGCCTGTTCACCCCGCTATCATCCAGAAGGCGAGGTCAGTACAGGTGCATCAAAGCTGGGACCGAGAGACTGAAAAACAGCTTCTATCTCAAGGCCATCAGACTGTTAAACAGCCACCACTAACACTGAGTGGCTGCTGCCAACACACTGACACTGACTCAACTCCAGCCACTTTAATAATGGGAATTGATGGGAAATGATGTAAATATATCACTAGCCACTTTAAACAATGCTACCTTATATAAATGTTACTTACCCTACATTATTCATCTCATATGCATACGTATATACTGTACTCTATATCATCGACGGTATCCTTATGTAATACATGTATCACTAGCCACTTTATACTATACTATGCCACTTTGTTTACATACTCATCTCATTTGTACATACTGTACCCGATACCATCTACTGTATCTTGCCTATGCTGCTCTGTACCATCACTCATTCATATATCCTTATGTACATATTCTTTATCCCCTTACACTGTGTACAAGACAGTAGTTTTGGAATTGTTAGTTAGATTACTTGTTGGTTATTACTGCATTGTCGGAACTAGAAGCACAAGCATTTCGCTACACTCGCATTAACATCTGCTAACCATGTGTATGTGACAAATAAAATTTGATTTGGTTTGATTTGATTTAAAGTAATGATGGACTGACCTTCATGTCTTATAGTAATGATGGACTGACCTTCATGTCTTATAGTAATGATGGACTGACCTTCATGTCTTAAAGTAATGATGGACTGACCTTCATGTCTTATAGTAATGATGGACTGACCTTCATGTCTTAAAGTAATGATGGACTGACCTTCATGTCTTATAGTAATGATGGACTGACCTTCATGTCTTAAAGTAATGATGGACTGACCTTCATGTCTTAAAGTAATGATGGACTGACCTTCATGTCTTAAAGTAATGATGGACTGACCTTCATGTCTTAAAAGTAATGATGGACTGTCCTTCATGTCTTATAGTAATGATGGACTGACCTTCATGTCTTATAGTAATGATGGACTGACCTTCATGTCTTAAAGTAATGATGGACTGACCTTCATGTCTTAAAGTAATGATGGACTGACCTTCATGTCTTATAGTAATGATGGACTGACCTTCATGTCTTATAGTAATGATGGACTGACCTTCATGTCTTAAAAGTAATGATGGACTGACCTTCATGTCTTATAGTAATGATGGACTGTCCTTCATGTCTTATAGTAATGATGGACTGACCTTCATGTCTTATAGTAATGATGGACTGACCTTCATGTCTTAAAGTAATGATGGACTGTCATTTCTCTTTGCTTATTTGAGCTGTTTTTGCCATAATATGGACTTGGTCTGTTACCCAATAGGGATATCTTCTGTATACCACCCCTACCTTGTCACAACACAACTGATTGGCTCAAATGCATTAAGGAAAGAAAGAAATCCCTCTAATTAACATAAGGCACAGCTGTTAATGGAAATACTATTATTGCATGTAGTACACTATATAGGTATTAATAGCATGTAGTACACTATATAGGTATTAATAGCATGTAGTACACTATATAGGTATTAATAGCATGTAGTACACTATATAGGTAATAATAGCATGTAGTACACTATATATATATATATTATGCTACGTTAGCAGTCTTATCATCACGAGGACAACATAGAATGTGTAGTATAGATCCAGTCTTACCATCATGGAGGACAACATAGAATGTGTAAAATAGATCCAGTCTTATCATCATGAGGACAACATAGAATGTGTAGTATAGATCCAGTCTTACCATCATGGAGGACAACATAGAATGTGTAAAATAGATCCAGTCTTATCATCACGAGGACAATAACATAGAATGTGTAATATAGATCCAGTCTTATCATCATGAGGACAACATAGAATGTGTAATATAGATCCAGTCTTACTCAGCTCCTCTGACATCTCCATCTTCATGTTCTCCTTCTGGAAGTTCTGCATGGTCTGTTGCATCTTCTGAGGGTCCATCTTCTTATTGACAGCCTGCATAGTCTGAGACGGGAGAGGAGAGAGAGTCACATGGGCTGGTTACACTTTGCAAAAGGCAGGCAACACCCATTAAAATACAGCACACACAGAGACAGACAAGAGACACTGACAGACACAGAGAGACACACAGACAGACAAGAGACACAGACAGACTGACAGGAGAGACAGAGACATAGACAGACAAGAGACACAGACAGACTGACAGGAGAGACAGAGACATAGACAGACAAGAGACACAGACAGACTGACAGGAGAGACAGAGACATAGACAGACAAGAGACACAGACAGACTGACAGGAGAGACAGAGACATAGACAGACAAGAGACACAGACAGACTGACAGGAGAGACAGAGACATAGACAGACAAGAGACACAGACAGACAGGAAAGACAGACAGAACGCTGTCCAAGGTGTCCACACTAGGTACATCACACCCCCCTGTGGGAAGAAGCCCACTGATCCACACTAGGTACATCACACCCCCCTGTGGGAAGAAGCAGCACACTGACCCACACTAGGTACATCACACCCCCCTGTGGGAAGAAGCAGCCCACTGATCCACACGTACTTTGGTCGTGGTAGCCATGGCCCCTGCCATCTTCATCTGGGAGTTCATGAGTTTGGTCTGAGAGGACATGGAGGTGACCTTTGAACCGACGGCGTAGCTTCTGTTCTTCTGTCTCCTCAGCTGAACCAGCTGTTTGGCCAGGATGGTACACGCCTCCTTGTTCCCCGTCTTCGCCATCTTCTTAATCTCCATCTCCTGGGAGACAACGTGTATTCAGACCCCTTGGACTTTTCCCATATTTTGTTACAGCATTCTAAAATTATTTAAATCGTCTCCCCCCCCTCATCAATCTATACACAATAGCCCATAATGACATCACAATAGCCCATAATGACATCACAATAGCCCATAATGACATCACAATAGCCCATAATGACATCACAATAGCCAAAAACAGGTTTTTAGAAATGCACTGGGAACCTGGCACCATCCCTACGGTGAAGCATTTTTATTTATTTAACCTTTATTTAACCTTTATTTAACCAGGCAAGTCAGTTAAGAACAAATTCTTATTTTCAACGACGGCCCAGGAACAGTGGAGTTAACTGCCTTGTTCAGGGACAGAAAGACAGATTTGTTTTTACCTTGTCAGCTCGGGGATCCGATCTTGCAACCTTTCGGGTTACAAGTCCAACGCTCTAACCACTAGGCTACCTGCCTCCTCTACACTCTAACCACTAGGCTACCTGCCTCCTCTACACTCTAACCACTAGGCTACCTGCCTCCTCTACACTCTAACCACTAGGCTACCTGCCTCCTCTACACTCTAACCACTAGGCTACCTGCCTCCTCTACACTCTAACCACTAGGCTACCTGCCTCCTCTACACTCTAACCACTAGGCTACCTGCCTCCTCTACACTCTAACCACTAGGCTACCTGCCTCCTCTACACTCTAACCACTAGGCTACCTGCCTCCTCTACACTCTAACCACTAGGCTACCTGCCTCCTCTACACTTTAACCACTAGGCTATCTACCTCCTCTACACTCTAACCACTAGGCTACCTGCCTCCTCTACACTTTAACCACTAGGCTACCTGCCTCCTCTACACTCTAACCACTAGACTACCTGCCGCCTCTACACTCTAACCACTAGGCTACCTACCACCTCTACACTCTAACCACTAGACTACCTGCCTCCTCTACACTCTAACCACTAGACTACCTACCTCCTCTACACTCTAACCACTGGGCACTGTATACAAAAGACAAAGATAGAAAGCAAGACAGTAATCTGGGGCTGACTAGCCTGGGTGACAGCCTGTTTTCGCCATCATACCAACTTCTTGTCACTCCATTGTTATGTTTGGCATGAATGTAATGATGTCACAAACAGACTCGAGGTTTTCCACAGAGCATCCGGAAAGAATTCAGACCACTTGACTTTTTTTTCCACATTTTCTTACGTTACAGCCTTGTTCTTCAATAAACGTATGTTTTTCTTCTCATCAATCTACACACAATATCCCATAATGACAAAGCGAAAACAGGTTTAGATATTTTTTTTTACAAATGTATTACAAATAAAAAAAAACAGAAACCTTATTGACATAAGTATTCAGACCTTTTGCTATGAGACCTGACATTGAGCTCAGGTGCATCCTGTTTCCATTGATCATCCTTGAGATGTTTCTACAACTTGATTGGAGTCCAACCTGTGGTAAATTCTAATGATTGGACATGATTTGGATAGGCACACACCTGTCTATATAAGGTCCCACAGTTGACAGTGCATGTCAGAGCAAAAACCAAGCCATGAAGTTGAAGAAATTGTCCGTAGAGCTCCGAGACAGGATTGTGTTGAGGCACAGATCTGGGGAAGGGTACCAAAACATTTCTGCAGCATTGAAGGTCCCCAAGAATACAGTGGCCTCCATCGTTCTTAAATGGAAGAAGTTTGGAACCACCAAGACTCTTCCTAGAGCTGGCCCCCCGGCCAAACTGAGCAATCGGGGGAGAAGAGCCTTGGTCAGGGAGGTGACCAAGAACCCGATGGTCAATCTGACAGAGCTCCAGAGTCCCTCTGTGGAAATGGGAGAAACTTCCAGAAGGGCAACCATCTCTGCAGCACTCCACCAATCAGGCCTTTATGGTAGAGTGGCCAGACGGAAGCCACTCCTCAGTAAAAGTCACATAACTCCAAGCGGGCTGTTTTGCCAAAAGGCCCCTAAAGGACCAATATTGAACTATTTGGCCTGAATGCCAAGCGTCACGTCTGGAGGAAACCAGGCACCACTCATCACCTGGCCAATACCATCCCTACAGTGAAGCATGGTGGTGGGAGCATCACGTCTGGAGGAAACCAGGCACCACTCATCACCTGGCCAATACCATCCCTACAGTGAAGCATGGTGGTGGCAGCGTCACGTCTGGAGGAAACCAGGCACCACTCATCACCTGGCCAATACCATCCCTACAGTGAAGCATGGTGGTGGCAGCATCACGCTGTGGGGCCAATACCATACCTACCTGGCCAATACCATCCCTACAGTGAAGCATGTTGGTGGCAGCATCACGTCTGGAGGAAACCAGGCACCACTCATCACCTGGCCAATACCATCCCTACAGTGAAGCATGGTGGTGGCAGCATCACGTCTGGAGGAAACCAGGCACCACTCATCACCTGGCCAATACCATCCCTACAGTGAAGCATGGTGGTGGCAGCATCACGCTGTGGGGCCAATACCATACCTACCTGGCCAATACCATCCCTACAGTGAAGCATGGTGGTGGCAGCATCACGTCTGGAGGAAACCAGGCACCACTCATCACCTGGCCAATACCATCCCTACATTGAAGCATGGTGGTGGCAGCATCATGATGTGGGGCCAATACCATACCTACCTGGCCAATACCATCCCTACAGTGAAGCATGGTGGTGGCAGCATCACGTCTGGAGGAAACCAGGCACCACTCATCACCTGGCCAATACCATCCCTACATTGAAGCATGGTGGTGGCAGCATCACGTCTGGAGGAAACCAGGCACCACTCATCACCTGGCCAATACCATCCCTACAGTGAAGCATGGTGGTGGCAGCATCATGATGTGGGGCCAATACCATACCTACCTGGCCAATACCATCCCTACAGTGAAGCATGGTGGTGGCAGCATCATGATGTGGGGCCAATACCATACCTACCTGGCCAATACCATCCCTACAGTGAAGCATGGTGGTGGCAGCATCATGCTGTGGGGCCAATACCATCCCTACAGTGAAGCATGGTGGTGGCAGCATCACGATGTGGGACCAATACCATCCCTACAGTGAAGCATGGTGGTGGCAGCATCACGATGTGGGGCCAATACCATCCCTACAGTGAAGCATGGTGGTGGCAGCATCACGATGTGGGACCAATACCATCCCTACAGTGAAGCATGGTGGTGGCAGCATCATGATGTAGGGCCAATACCATCCCTACAGTGAAGCATGGTGGTGGCAGCATCATGATGTAGGGCCAATACCATCCCTACAGTGAAGCATGGTGGTGGCAGCATCATGATGTGGGGCCAATACCATCCCTACAGTGAAGCATGGTGGTGGCAGCATCACGATGTGGGGCCAATACCATCCCTACAGTGAAGCATGGTGGTGGCAGCATCACGATGTAGGGCCAATACCATCCCTACAGTGAAGCATGGTGGTGGCAGCATCATGATGTGGGGCCAATACCATCCCTACAGTGAAGCATGGTGGTGGCAGCATCACGATGTGGGGTTGTTTTTCTACAGCAGGGAAACGTGTCAGGGTCGAGGGAAAGGGTCTGAATACTGATGTAAAATGTGATCAGTTATTTTTATAAATAGGTAAAAATGTCTAAATCTGTTTTTTTTGTTGCTTTGTCATTATGCGATAGTGTGTGTGTGTGTGTGTGTGTGTGTGTGTGTGTGTGTAGATTGAGGCAGTCTGAATACACTGTACATTATCCATGACTCAGATACTCTCTGTATTCACTACTACAGAACAGACCACTACTACAACCCTCACCAGTTGTTTTTCCTGTTTCTCCAGGGAAGATCTGTCTCTGGTGATCTGTCTCTGGGTTCCTCTCAGCTCTTTGGTCTGCTCCTTTATCACATCTAGACACAACGGTGGGAGAGAAAACTACAAGATCAGTACTAGTTAGTTCTTGGTAAACAGAGGAGAAGAGAGAAACAATTGTTATTGTTTATTTCACTTGTTTTGGCCAAAACATACGTTTCCCATGTCAATGAAGCCCTTTGAATTGAGAGAGAGAGGAGACAGACGAGAGATCCACAGAGGGGATTCTACATCATCATCATCATCATCATGAAGAGACTAAAAAATCCAAGTGACAGAACCTACCTGTACCGCAAAAAGTCGAGAGAGCAAACCTCTCCTGTGGATACCCTATCGCCACCCACTACGGCCAAAAGGACCAACAGCACGAACTGCTGCTACGTTATTGTTGTTATGACTCTGTGGTACTCTATACAGACCAGCGTACTGAAAGGCAGGCAGATAACACTTCCCTGTGTCCCCCCCCCCTTCAGATTACCTTCTATTTAAGGACAAAAACTTGTTTTTTTTGTTTTTTTATAGAAAAACGTTAAGTTTATTCAACATCCTGACTTGTAATAGGAATGTTCAGGAGTGCTGAACCTACCTGTTAGACAGACGGGTAACGTTAAGTATTACACTCTCTTAGAATAAGAGACTGAAGCTAACTTTGCTAATGTCAGCTGGCTGAAACGCCGAGTCTGTGTACACTTACCATCTACTGTCTTTTTCTTGAAGAAGCCGGCCATGGTGACAGGCGAGAACTTGGCCAAATAGCTAAAATCCAATGCTATTTTAAAAGGACACGGCCTGTTAATTAAACCAGACCACCGACTTGTTTATTTCCTGGTTCGGAGAGAAGCAGGAAGTGCAGCACTTTAATGGGGGCGTTCGAGACAGTCTAGAATAAAAGCGCTGCGCTCACACTGAGCCAAGTCGCCTGGGTAGAAAGACATCCGCAAGGTGGCAGTAGATACCTAGTTCCATCGTCACACCACACCCACAGCTGCGTGGGAATACCCAGCCAAACACAGAGCTCTTTACAGACTGTAAATAGCTTCCAGCTGACTCGATCTGTCTGTTCATGATTTGGGAATGGGTCTTGAATCTTAATAAGTATTGAGTTTTTCTTGCCAAGTGGGTGTTTCCTCCTGACAGTGGTATTATGCTGTGTTCATAACAAGTGGGAACCTGGGGGGGGAATATTGCTTGCAAACTGGGTCAACGATTTGTGTGGTTTCAAGTGCTTTGAACTGGTTGAGAACGCCGATGTGGCAAACAAGCAGCGGTGTCAACCATAAACTACAGCTTTCATGCTCCCAAACAAATTATAGTTAAAAAAAAACAAATAAACATATTCTTTGTTAGATGAAATCCTTACTTTAAAAAAAAATCACGTTAATTAAATACAGCCACGAACTTGTTTCCTTGTTGAGATTCAATTGGCACATCGGCATTTTCTCGTGAGTTTCCATTTTAGATTTAACATTAATGAGCAAATCGTCGGTGGTTGTTTTTGATTAACGTTTATTTTAAAAAGTATGGATTTCATCAAATAAAGAAAGGCAACTACAAGGGGACAAACATAAGTACAAGATAAGCGTTTTCAAAATGTAAAATTGTTTTTTGAAGTATTGACGTTGGAGCGAATTGATGTCATCTGAGCTGAAATTCCACAAAGCCTGGAATATACTGAGCTATATTATACATTCGTAAATTATATTATTTTATACTAATACAATTGCTCAGAGGAAGAGATTTTGTTCAACAAGTAATACTTTTGGTTCTCAAAAAGATATGTGCCAAAATTATTGACACCCCTGTTTTCAATACCTCACCTTGCGAGGATAATTTCCCAGTGTATTATAATGACATGTTTATCTCCCAGTGTATTATAATGCCATGTTTATCTCCCAGTGTATTATAATGCCATGTTTATCTCCCAGTGTATTCTGACATGTTTATCTCCCAGTGTATTATAATGCCATGTTTATCTCCCAGTGTATCATAATGCCATGTTTTTCTCCCAGTGTATTATAATGCCATGTTTATCTCCCAGTGTATTATAATGCCATGTTTATCTCCCAGTGTATTATAATGCCATGTTTATCTCCCAGTGTATTATAATGCCATGTTTATCTCCCAGTGTATCATAATGCCATGTTTATCTCCCAGTGTATTATAATGCCATGTTTATCTCCCAGTGTATTATAATGCCATGTTTATCTCCCAGTGTATTATAATGCCATGTTTATCTCCCAGTGTATTATAATGCCATGTTTATCTCCCAGGTTATTATAATGCCATGTTTATCTCCCAGTGTATTATAATGCCATGTTTATCTCCCAGTGTATTATAATGCCATGTTTATCTCCCAGTATATTATAATGCCATGTTTATCTCCCAGTATATTATAATGCCATGTTTATCTCCCAGTGTATTCTGACCTGTTTATCTCCCAGTGTATTCTGACCTGTTTATCTCCCAGTGTATTATAATGCCATGTTTATCTTCCAGTGTATTATAATGCCATGTTTATCTCCCAGTGTATTATAATGCCATGTTTATCTCCCAGTGTATTCTGCCATGTTTATCTCCCAGTGTATTATAATGCCATGTTTATCTCCCAGTGTATTATAATACCATGTTTATCTCCCAGTGTATTATAATGCCATGTTTATCTCCCAGTGTATTATAATGCCATGTTTATCTCCCAGTGTATTATAATGCCATGTTTATCTCCCAGTGTATTATAATGCCATGTTTATCTCCCAGTCTATTATAATGCCATGTTTATCTCCCAGTGTATTATAATACCATGTTTATCTCCCAGTGTATTATAATGCCATGTTTATCTCCCAGTGTTTTATAAAGCCATGTTTATCTCCCAGTGTATTATAATGCCATGTTTATCTCCCAGTGTATTATAATGCCATGTTTATCTCCTAGTCTATTATAATGCCATGTTTATCTCCCAGTTTATTATAATGCCATGTTTATCTCCAGTGTATTATAATGCCATGTTTATCTCCCAGTGTATTATAATGCCATGTTTATCTCCAGTGTATTATAATGCCATGTTTATCTCCCAGTGTATTATAATGCCATGTTTATCTCCCAGTGTATTATAATGCCATGTTTATCTCCAGTGTATTATAATGCCATGTTTATCTCCCAGTGTATTATAATGACATGTTTATCTCCCAGTGTATTATAAGGGGGGGGGGGTCCCTTCTAAATAATCAATGTTTCCGTGTCCAGCAGATCTCTTTATTCCAGCATGAGCGAGGAGGGTGTGGCTTAGTTGAAATTACAACAATTCCAGTAACATGTGTAAACAGTGGTTTAGAGGGTGTGGAGAGAGGGGCCCAGATGAGAAGTAACATGTGTAAACAGTAGTTTAGAGGGTGTGGAGAGAGGGGCCCAGATGAAAAGTAACATGTGTAAACAGTGGTTTAGAGGGTGTGGAGAGAGGGGCCCAGATGGAAAGTAACATGTGGTTTAGAGGGTGTGGAGAGAGGGGCCCAGATGAAAAGTAACATGTGGTTTAGAGGGTGTGGAGAGAGGGGCCCAGATGGAAAGTAACATGTGGTTTAGAGGGTGTGGAGAGAGGGGCCCAGATGGAAAGTAACATGTGGTTTAGAGGGTGTGGAGAGAGGGGCCCAGATGGGGCCCAGAAGAAAAGTAACATGTGTAAACAGTAGTTTAGAGGGTGTGGCGAGAGGGGCCCAGATGAAAAGTAACATGTGGTTTAGAGGGTGTGGAGAGAGGGGCCCAGATGGGGCCCAGAAGAAAAGTAACATGTGTAAACAGTAGTTTAGAGGGTGTGGAGAGAGGGGCCCAGATGGGGCCCAGAAGAAAAGGTCAAACTTGGGACACAAGACAGAATACGGAACAGGAAGTGACTTTATTACGGAACTCAACAGGAAGTGACTTTATTCTTGGACATGGAACCACCATCTCAATTAGTTACCGTGGAATTTATAGAAACTGGTCGGGCATTAGTCTACTAATCGTAGATGAACATCCAATTCTCTTCCTTACGAAGTTAAAACAGGGAGACTCGGTTAGACCCTGGCACCTTTTTGACCTCAGACTCATTTCACTGCTCAGAGCAGTACGACACCAAAACAACAAGACACTTTCTAAATACCTTTTCCCATTAGGTTTCCAGATCTGGAATCTCTATTTAAAAAACCTTCTTCGTCATCAAACAGAAGGAACCTACGGTTTACGTATTTCTCTGCCCTTCGAACAAGCCCGATCTCCATTTCAATCCTTTCTTCTTAAATACGGTCTCTCTGCGGTGCTTCCTACATACAGTATAAAACAACCGTCACGGTCTCTCACGTGACCAGGAAACAAGTCCAGGAAGAAACCCCCCCAAAAAAAACAGTTTGAACAATTCAAGGTCAGTCAGACAAATTTTTTTTTTAAAAACCTTTTGAGCGTATAAGGATTGTAAGAGATTTGAAGAAGTGCACTGGGTTAGTTTCTGTGTGCTCATTTATGACCTAAACAGACAAGTTATTCCAGTCTCTGTTTCAAATCGCATAGCTAGTCTATTTTAAACACCAAATAAACCAATCCATTTTAAATAAAATAAAATAAACAAATGTATTTAGGATAACGTCAATCTAACGAGCCAGGAAACTAAAAGCAACATTATAAACGACGGGGTTTTGGTTAGTTGCTAGCTCGTTAGCCATTTCAAAAATGACCAGCACATATCTGACAATTTTTTTGGGGGGGACTATAAACCAACTTTAAATCGTCATGACAACTTTTTAAATCATCCATCGTCGTAAAAGGAGCACTTTAATCAAATACCAAATCATATAGTCTGAAAAGCAATGCATTTTGTAGATAGAACTGCACAGGTTGTTAGCTAGCTAGCCAATTTTTTTCCAGTTTTTTTTCCATTTTTTTTTTCAGTTTTTTTGTATAAATTTTTTTTTATTAATCTGCCAATATGCCAACATTCCATTCAAACACTGCAGCCAATCCACAGCCAGACACTGCAGCCAATCCACAGCCAGACATTGCAGCCAATCCACAAGCAAGACACTGCAGCCAATCCACAGCCAGACACTGTGCTGAAGTCAGTTGATAACAGGACTTAGAAAAGTTGTAAATTAAACAAGTATTGGTATTGTATATATATATATATATTTATATATTTATGGTCTGTGTACATCCTGTATCTTAGAGGCTGTTTACACAGAACAATAGCATCTGGGTACAGGATGGTATAAACCTGCCTTACGACAGTCTGTCTGTTATTTACCCATTTACCTCCTCACTAGAGAGATAAGGAGAAGAAAGGAGTTAAACAGTGTATCTGTCTAGGGTTGTCTGTCGGCAAACTGCAGGTTGATGGGCGCAGCAGGACAGAGGACAGCCGTGGGTTTTGGTCTAGGGTTGTCTGTCGGCAAACTGCAGGTTGATGGGCGCAGCAGGACAGAGGAGGCCGTGGGTTTTGGTCTAGGGTTGTCTGTCGGCAAACTGCAGGTTGATGGGCGCAGTAGGACAGAGGAGGCCGTGGGTTTTGGTCTAGGGTTGTCTGTCGGCAAACTGCAGGTTGATGGGCGCAGCAGGACAGAGGAGGCCGTGGGTTTTGGTCTAGGGTTGTCTGTCGGCAAACTGCAGGTTGATGGGCGCAGCAGGACAGAGGAGGCCGTGGGTTTTGGTCTAGGGTTGTCTGTCGGCAAACTGCAGGTTGATGGGCGCAGCAGGACAGAGGAGGCCGTGGGTTTTGGTCTAGGGTTGTCTGTCGGCAAACTGCAGGTTGATGGGCGCAGCAGGACAGAGGAGGCCGTGGGTTTTGGTCTAGGGTTGTCTGTCGGCAAACTGCAGGTTGATGGGCGCAGTAGGACAGAGGAGGCCGTGGGTTTTGGTCTAGGGTTGTCTGTCGGCAAACTGCAGGTTGATGGGCGCAGCAGGACAGAGGACGGCCGTGGGTTTTGGTCTAGGGTTGTCTGTCGGCAAACTGCAGGTTGATGGGCGCAGCAGGACAGAGGACGGCCGTGGGTTTTGGTCTAGGGTTGTCTGTCGGCAAACTGCAGGTTGATGGGCGCAGCAGGACAGAGGACGGCCGTGGGTTTTGGTCTAGGGTTGTCTGTCGGCAAACTGCAGGTTGATGGGCGCAGCAGGACAGAGGAGGCCGTGGGTTTTGGCTTTGATTTCTTCTGTGACGGGACACAACCCCATCTGGAACCTCTGGATCAGCTGGAGGAAAAGAAGAGACAAACACAACCAGTATTAACCAGCTGGAGGAGAAGAAGAGACAAACACAACCAGTATTAACCAGCTGGAGGAGAAGAAGAGACAAACACAACCGGTATTAACCAGCTGGAGGAGAAGAAGAGACAAACACAACCGGTATTAACCAGCTGGAGGAGAAGAAGAGACAAACACAACCGGTATTAACCAGCTGGAGGAGAAGAAGAGACAAACACAACCGGTATTAACCAGCTGGAGGAGAAGAAGAGACAAACACAACCGGTATGAACCAGCTGGAGGAGAAGAAGAGACAAACACAACCGGTATTAACCAGCTGGAGGAGAAGAAGAGACAAACACAACCGGTATTAACCAGCTGGAGGAGAAGAAGAGACAAACACAACCGGTATTAACCAGCTGGAGGAGAAGAAGAGACAAACACAACCGGTATGAACCAGCTGGAGGAGAAGAAGAGACAAACACAACCAGTATTAACCAGCTGGAGGAGAAGAAGAGACAAACACAACCGGTATTAACCAGCTGGAGGAGAAGAAGAGACAAACACAACCGGTATTAACCAGCTGGAGGAGAAGAAGAGACAAACACAACCGGTATTAACCAGCTGGAGGAGAAGAAGAGACAAACACAACCGGTATTAACCAGCTGGGAGGAGAAGAAGAGACAAACACAACCGGTATTAACCAGCTGGAGGAGAAGAAGAGACAAACACAACCGGTATTAACCAGCTGGAGGAGAAGAAGAGACAAACACAACCGGTATGAACCAGCTGGAGGAGAAGAAGAGACAAACACAACCGGTATTAACCAGCTGGAGGAGAAGAAGAGACAAACACAACCGGTATTAACCAGCTGGAGGAGAAGAAGAGACAAACACAACCGGTATTAACCAGCTGGAGGAGAAGAAGAGACAAACACAACCGGTATTAACCAGCTGGAGGAGAAGAAGAGACAAACACAACCGGTATTAACCAGCTGGAGGAGAAGAAGAGACAAACACAACCGGTATTAACCAGCTGGAGGAGAAGAAGAGACAAACACAACCGGTATTAACCTCTGGATCAGCTGGAGGAGAAGAAGAGACAAACACAACCGGTATTAACCAGCTGGAGGAGAAGAAGAGACAAACACAACCGGTATTAACCAGCTGGAGGAGAAGAAGAGACCAGCTGGGAGACTAAATCTAGGTCCCAAATGTCCCCCTATTTGTGATATAAGAAGAAGACCAAGTCATGAGGAGACCTTCATTTTGGGAACAACAGAGACACTGTTACAGAATAAGATTAGAAAATCTATTGTCTATTTGAGAAGGGATCAAAGATCACCCAAGATACTGTTGTCAGGAAAATACTGTGTGTGTTTGTGTGTGTGTGTGTGTGTGTGTGTGTGTGTGTGTGTGAGGTTCCCCCACCTGTGTAAGAGCCAGGTGCATCTCCAGTTCAGCTATCCTCCTGCCGATGCAGCTCCTGATGCCGTAGCCGAACGGGATGGAGCCGAAGTTATCCACCCGGTCCGTAGCGTCCTTCCTGATCCAGCGGTCTGGACGGAAGTCATCAGCCCCGGGGAAATTCTCCTCGTCCATGGAGGTAGAGTAGTGACATAGAGCCAACTGGGTCTGAGGAGGAGAGGAGACAGGGAGGATATGAGGAGAGTCTGGATCTGAGGAGGAGAGGAGACAGGGAGGATATGAGGAGAGTCTGGGTCTGAGGAGGAGAGGAGACAGGGAGGATATGAGGAGAGTCTGGATCTGAGGAGGAGAGGAGACAGGGAGGATATGAGGAGAGTCTGGGTCTGAGGAGGAGAGGAGACAGGGAGGATATGAGGAGAGTCTGAGGAGGAGAGGAGACAGGGAGGATATGAGGAGAGTCTGAGGAGGAGAGGAGACAGGGAGGATATGAGGAGAGTCTGAGGAGGAGAGGAGACAGGGAGGATATGAGGAGAGTCTGAGGAGGAGAGGAGACAGGGAGGATATGAGGAGAGTCTGAGGAGGAGAGGAGACAGGGAGGATATGAGGAGAGTCTGAGGAGGAGAGGAGACAGGGAGGATATGAGGAGAGTCTGAGGAGGAGAGGAGACAGGGAGGATATGAGGAGAGTCTGAGGAGGAGAGGAGACAGGGAGGATATGAGGAGAGTCTGAGGAGGAGAGGAGACAGGGAGGATATGAGGAGAGTCTGAGGAGGAGAGGAGACAGGGAGGATATGAGGAGAGTCTGAGGAGGAGAGGAGACAGGGAGGATATGAGGAGAGTC
>NW_027257938.1:77500-120000 GCF_045791955.1 Oncorhynchus clarkii lewisi | reverse complement strand
TAACGATGATTCCAAATGGTTTGACCTGGCGGTATAACGATGATTCCAAATGGTTTGACCTGGTGGTCTAACGATGATTCCAAATGGTTTGACCTGGCGGTATAACGATGATTCCAAATGGTTTGACCTGGCGGTATAACGATGATTCCAAATGGTTTGACCTGGTGGTCTAACGATGATTCCAAATGGTTTGACCTGGCGGTATAACGATGATTCCAAATGGTTTGACCTGGCGGTATAACAATGATTCCAAATGGTTTGACCTGGCGGTATAACGATGATTCCAAATGGTTTGACCTGGCGGTATAACGATGATTCCAAATGGTTTGACCTGGCGGTATAACGATGATTCCAAATGGTTTGACCTGGCGGTCTAACAATGATTTCAAATGGTTTGACCGTCCAGGTGTGTTTACACTTGATATCCAGACACAATCTGACTACCTTCGGAGGTGGTCAGGAAGATCTGATCGCAATCAGATCACAATGCAACTTTTAAAAACATCTAAACCAGTCTAAAACTAAATGGGGCAAGATCAGGACAAAGGACACATGTTACAACCAGGTATAAAATGGGGCTAGACCTTTTGTTCTCACAACCATCTCTCCCCCTCTCTCTCTCCCCCTCCCCCATCTCTCCCTCCCCCTCCCTCCCTCCCTCCCTCCAAACGCCTTCACTAGCAGGGTTCATCCTGAGGTCAGCGTCCCAGCGAGGACACACAGACAGAAGGAGGGACGGAAGATCAGAGGCTTGATCCTTCTCTTGGTTTCCTCAGCTGGCAACACCCTGGCAACCACTGGGAATCATATGACAGCCTCTCTGCAGGGCTTAAACCCTCATCCACCTCCCAGAGCATAACACACTGTTACAGCTAGGAGGAGCTGAGAGGAGTTGAGAGGAGCTGAGTAGAGGCTGGACAGAGGCAGTCTGCAAACCCAACCCTCCTGCCAAGATGTGACCCCCCCCCCCCCCCCCCCAGGCCACCTCTCATTGACACGTCACATTAATCTGACATCCCACAACACACACTCTGGCAGTCTCTGCAATACACACAGTTCACACACACACAGAGATGTCTGGTGGGAACCAAGACTAAACACCCCCTGAGAGGCTCCAACAGAATGGGGGGGGGGGACACACGGGGGGGACTCCAACCAACAGAATGGGGGGGGGACACACGGGGGGGACTCCAACCAACAGAATGGGGGGGGGGACAAACGGGGGGGGGGCTCCAACCAACAGAATGGGGGGGGACACGGGGGGGGGGGCTCCAACCAACAGAATGGGGGGGGGGGACACACGGGGGGGGGGTGGGGGCTCCAACCAACAGAATGGGGGGGGGGGACAAACGGGGGGGGGGGGCTCCAACCAACAGAATGGGGGGGGGGGACACACGGGGGGAGGGGGCTCCAACCAACAGAATGGGGGGGACAAATGGGGGGGGGGGGGGGGGGGGGGCTCCAACCAACAGAATGGGGGGGGGGACAAACGGGGGGGGGGCTCCAACCAACAGAATGGGGGGGACGACACACGGGGGGGGGCTCCAACCAACAGAATGGGGGGGGACGACACACGGGGGGGGGGGGGGGCTCCAACCAACAGAATGGGGGGGGGGGGACACACGGGGGGGGGGGCTCCAACCAACAGAATGGGGGGGGACAAACAGGGGGGGAGCTCCAACCAACAGAATGGTGGGGGGGGACACACACACACGAGGGGGTTCCAACCAACAGAATGGGGGGGGGGGGGACACACACACGGGGGGGGGGCTCCAACCAACAGAATGGGGGGGACGAGACGACACACAGGGGGGGTTCCAACCAACAGAATGGGGGGGGGGGAACACACACGGGGGGGCTCCAACCAACAGAATGGGGGGGGGGGGGACACACGGGGGGGGGCTCCAACCAACAGAATGGGGGGGGGACAAACGGGGGGGGCTCCAACCAACAGAATGGGGGGGGGGGACAAACGGGGGGGGGGCTCCAACCAACAGAATGGGGGGGGGGGACACACACACGGGGGGGGGGGGGGGGCTCCAACCAACAGAATGGGGGGGGGGAACACACACGGGGGGGGGATCCAACCAACATAATGGGGGGGGGACAAAACAGGAGGGAGAGAAACGTTGTAGCTGGGTTAACCCTTCCCTACTGCTCACCGTGTCCACCCCAGTAACATCTCCTCTACTGCTCACCGTGTCCACCCCAGTAACATCTCCCCTACTGCTCACCGTGTCCACCCCAGTAACATCTCCCCTACTGCTCACCGTGTCCACCCCAGTAACATCTCCCCTACTGCTCACCGTGTCCACCCCAGTAACATCTCCCCTACTGCTCACCGTGTCCACCCCAGTAACATCTCCCCTACTGCTCACCGTGTCCACCCCAGTAACATCTCCCCTACTGCTCACCGTGTCCACCCCAGCCAGTAACATCTCAGTCATGTTAGCGTAGATCTCCTCCAGGTTCATCTCTCGGGTCACCAGCATGTGAGTTAACAGCCCCCCCTTCACCGTCTCTCCTCGGGACACCAGATCCTGGATCTCCCCCAGACGGTTATCTACATGGATCTGGCCTGGGGGGGGGGGGGGGGGGAGGGTTATGGTAACATATTCATCTCTAGTCCAGAACAACAGTATTGGGTTACATGCATGCATTCACAAGTGAGTCATTTATCTGACGCTCTTATCCAGAGAAATAAAGGGTTTGAAAAGGGTTCTTCGTCTGTCCCCATAGGATAACCCTTTATGGATCCTGGTAAAACATCCTTTTGGGTTTCAGGTAGAACCCTTTTGGTTCCAGGTAGAATCATTTTGAGTTCCGTGTAGAACCCTTTTGGTTCCAGGTAGAATCATTTTGAGTTCCAGGTAGAACCCTTTTGGTTCCAGGTAGAATCATTTTGAGTTCCATGTAGAACCCTTTTGGGTTTCAGGTCCTGGTAAAAAATCATTTTGGGTTTCAGGTAGAATCATTTTGAGTTCCATGTAGAACACTCTGTGTAAGGGGTTCTACCTGGAACCCAGAAAGAGTTCTACCTGGAACCCAAAAGGGTTCTACAAAGGGTTCTCCTATGGAGACAGATGAAGTAGCATTTGATGTTGTTCTAAGAGTGTAGGTGAGACATTTCTCCTCAATAAAGTAGCTCTCAGCAGTCAGACCAGTCTGAGGCTTTTAAAGGTCAAACACCGGGTGGTAAATCACCAGTCTGAGGCTTTTAAAGGTCAAAACACCGGGTGGTAAATCACCAGTCTGAGGCTTTTAAAAGGTCAAAACACTGGGTGGTAAATCACCAGTCTGAGGCTTTTAAAGGTCAAAACACCGGGTGGTAAATCACCCGTCTGAGGCTGTTAAAGGTCAAAACACCGGGTGGTAAATCACCAGTCTTTTAAAGGTCAAAACACTGGGTGGTAAATCACCAGTCTGAGGCTGTTAAAGGTCAAAACACCGGGTGGTAAATCACCCGTCTGAGGCTGTTAAAGGTCAAAACACCGGGTGGTAAATCACCAGTCTTTTAAAGGTCAAAACACTGGGTGGTAAATCACCCGTCTGAGGCTGTTAAAGGTCAAAACACCGGGTGGTAAATCACCCGTCTGAGGCTGTTAAAGGTCAAAACACCGGGTGGTAAATCACCAGTCTGAGGCTTTTAAAGGTCAAAACACTGGGGGTAAATCACCCGTCTGAGGCTGTTAAAGGTCAAAACACCGGGTGGTAAATCACCAGTCTGAGGCTTTTAAAGGTCAAAACACTGGGGGTAAATCACCCGTCTGAGGCTGTTAAAGGTCAAAACACTGGGGGTAAATCACCCGTCTGAGGCTGTTAAAGGTCAAAACACCGGGTGGTAAATCACCAGTCTGAGGCTTTTAAAGGTCAAAACACTGGGGGTAAATCACCCGTCTGAGGCTGTTAAAGGTCAAAACACCGGGTGGTAAATCACCAGTCTGAGGCTTTTAAAGGTCAAAACACTGGGGGTAAATCACCCGTCTGAGGCTGTTAAAGGTCAAAACACCGGGTGGTAAATCACCAGTCTGAGGCTTTTAAAGGTCAAAACACTGGGGGTAAATCACCCGTCTGAGGCTGTTAAAGGTCAAAACACTGGGGGTAAATAACCCGTCTGAGGCTGTTAAAGGTCAAAACACCGGGTGGTAAATCACCAGTCTGAGGCTTGTAAAGGTCAAAACACTGGGGGTAAATCACCCGTCTGAGGCTGTTAAAGGTCAAAACACCGGGTGGTAAATCACCAGTCTGAGGCTTTTAAAGGTCAAAACACTGGGGGTAAATCACCCGTCTGAGGCTGTTAAAGGTCAAAACACTGGGTGGTAAATCACCAGTCTGAGGCTTTTAAAGGTCAAAACACTGGGGGTAAATCACCCGTCTGAGGCTGTTAAAGGTCAAAACACCGGGTGGTAAATCACCCGTCTGAGGCTGTTAAAGGTCAAAACACCGGGTGGTAAATCACAAGTCTTTTAAAGGTCAAAACACCGGGTGGTAAATCACCAGTCTTTTAAAGGTCAAAACACCGGGTGGTAAATCACCAGTCTGAGGCTTTTAAAGGTCAAAACACTGGGGGTAAATCACCCGTCTGAGGCTGTTAAAGGTCAAAACACCGGGTGGTAAATCACCCGTCTGAGGCTGTTAAAGGTCAAAACACCGGGTGGTAAATCACCAGTCTTTTAAAGGTCAAAACACCGGGTGGTAAATCACCTGTCTGAGGCTGTTAAAGGTCAAAACACCGGGTGGTAAATCACCCGTCTGAGGCTGTTAAAGGTCAAAACACCGGGTGGTAAATCACCAGTCTTTTAAAGGTCAAAACACCGGGTGGTAAATCACCAGTCTTTTAAAGGTCAAAACACCGGGTGGTAAATCACCAGTCTGAGGCTTTTAAAGGTCAAAACACTGGTGGTAAATCACCCGTCTGAGGCTGTTAAAGGTCAAAACACCGGGTGGTAAATCACCAGTCTGAGGCTTTTAAAGGTCAAAACACCGGGTGGTAAATCACCCGTCTGAGGCTGTTAAAGGTCAAAACACCGGGTGGTAAATCACCAGTCTGAGGCTTTTAAAGGTCAAAACACCGGGTGGTAAATCACCCGTCTGAGGCTGTTAAAGGTCAAAACACCGGGTGGTAAATCACCCGTCTGAGGCTGTTAAAGGTCAAACACCGGGTGGTAAATCACCCGTCTGAGGCTGTTAAAGGTCAAAACACCGGGTGGTAAATCCCCAGTGGAAATGCAGCATCAGAGAAACGTACTGAAACTGAAGAGTCCGTCCCAGGAGCTGCAGAACTCCTCCCAGGGTCTGGGGATGACGGTTCTGAGCCACTTGGGGATGGCCCCGGCGTACATGGTCATCTTGAAGGAACTAAACATCAGGTGCAGGGCTGCGATGTAGTCCTGGCTCTTCTGAGGAATCTCATTCTCCAAGCAGCCCAGACGGTCCTCGTACAAGATGGCTGCCATACCTGGGAGAAGAAGAGGAGGAAGGTAAATTAACTTGAAGATAGAAAAAAATGGAAATGATGTCTGCCACACCTGTAAAGGAGTTCTGCACCCTCAATAACAGACTTCCCACAGAGTCCAAACAGATACAGCAGTCTATACCGGAGTGACAACTGACTAGTACCCGTCCTCCCTGTACCCACTACCCACCTTCCCTGTGCCCACTACCCACCCTCCCTGTACCCACTACCTATCCTCCCTGTATCCACCCTCCCTATACCCACTACCCACCCTCCCTGTACCCACTACCCACCCTCCTGGTACCCATCCTCCCTGTACCCACTACCCATGCTCCCTGTACCCACTACCCATCCTCCCTGTACCCACTACCCATCCTCCCTGTACCCACTACCCATCCTCCCTGTACCCACTACACATCCTGCCTGTACCCACTACCTATCCTCCCTGTATCCACCCTCCCTATACCCACTACCCACCCTCCCTGTACCCACTACCCACCCTCCTGGTACCCATCCTCCCTGTACCCACTACCCATGCTCCCTGTACCCACTACCCATCCTCCCTGTACCCACTACCCATCCTCCCTGTACCCACTACCCATCCTCCCTGTACCCACTACACATCCTGCCTGTACCCACTACCTATCCTCCCTGTATCCACCCTCCCTATACCCACTACCCACCCTCCCTGTACCCACTACCCACCCTCCTGGTACCCATCCTCCCTGTACCCACTACCCATGCTCCCTGTACCCACTACCCACCTTCCCTGTACCCACTACCCATCCTCCCTGTACCCACTACCCATCCTCCCTGTACCCACTACACATCCTGCCTGTACCCACTACCTATCCTCCCTGTATCCACCCTCCCTATACCCACTACCCACCCTCCCTGTACCCACTACCCACCCTCCTGGTACCCATCCTCCCTGTACCCACTACCCATGCTCCCTGTACCCACTACCCATCCTCCCTGTACCCACTACCCATCCTCCCTGTACCCACTACCCATCCTCCCTGTACCCACTACACATCCTGCCTGTACCCACTACCTATCCTCCCTGTATCCACCCTCCCTATACCCACTACCCACCCTCCCTGTACCCACTACCCACCCTCCTGGTACCCATCCTCCCTGTACCCACTACCCATGCTCCCTGTACCCACTACCCACCTTCCATTGCGTATTTGAAAAACAGATCGTTAATATTGAGTACAGTGAGTCCGTCTGACTGCTGGCTCCTCAGCGTATCCACTCTCTTCACCAGGTCCTCCACCACAGCATTCACGTCGTCAGAGAACTGAGCCACGTCCTTCGGTCTCATGATCAGCTGACGGAGGATGCTACGCATCTTCAACCAGTCCTCACCCTCCCTGCAGAGATGAAAGGGAGAGAAGGTGGTCAAGAGACAACTAACTAAAAGGTTTTCACAGAAATCCCGGTTGGGAAGATTCCCGCAATCAGGAGGGATATTTATCTGACTTTTATTTAACTAGTCAGTTAAGAACAAATTCTTATTTACAATGACGGCCCTAGGAACAGTGGGTTTAACTGGTCTAGGAACAGTGGGTTAACTGGTCTAGGAACAGTGGGTTAACTGGTCTAGGAACAGTGGGTTAACTGGCCTAGGAACAGTGGGTTAACTGGTCTAGGAACAGTGGGTTAACTGGTCTAGGAACAGTGGGTTTAACTGGTCTAGGAACAGTGGGTTTAACTGGTCTAGGAACAGTGGGTTAACTGGTCTAGGAACAGTGGGTTAACTGGTCTAGGAACAGTGGGTTAACTGGTCTAGTGGGTTAACTGGTCTAGGAACAGTGGGTTAACTGGTCTAGTGGGTTAACTGGTCTAGGAACAGTGGGTTAACTGGTCTAGTGGGTTAACTGGTCTAGGAACAGTGGGTTAACTGGTCTAGTGGGTTAACTGGTCTAGGAACAGTGGGTTAACTGGTCTAGGAACAGGTGGGTTAACTGGTCTAGGAACAGTGGGTTAACTGGTCTAGGAACAGGTGGGTTAACTGGTCTAGGAACAGTGGGTTAACTGGTCTAGGAACAGTGGGTTAACTGGTCTAGGAACAGTGGGTTTAACTGGTCTAGAAACAGTGGGTTTAACTGGTCTAGGAACAGTGGGTTAACTGGTCTAGGAACAGTGGGTTTAACTGGTCTAGGAACAGTGGGGTTAACTGGTCTAGGAACAGTGGGTTAACTGGTCTAGGAACAGTGGGTTAACTGGTCTAGGAACAGTGGGGTTAACTGGTCTAGGAACAGTGGGGTTAACTGGTCTAGGAACAGTGGGTTAACTGTGGGTTAACTGGTCTAGGAACAGTGGGGTTAACTGGTCTAGGAACAGTGGGGTTAACTGGTCTAGGAACAGTGGGGTTAACTGGTCTAGGAACAGTGGGTTAACTGGTCTAGTGGGTTAACTGGTCTAGGAACAGTGGGTTAACTGGTCTAGGAACAGTGGGTTAACTGGTCTAGTGGGTTAACTGGTCTAGGAACAGTGGGTTAACTGGTCTAGGAACAGTGGGTTAACTGGTCTAGTGGGTTAACTGGTCTAGGAACAGTGGGTTAACTGGTCTAGGAACAGTGGGTTAACTGGTCTAGGAACAGTGGGTTAACTGGTCTAGGAACAGTGGGTTTAACTGGTCTAGGAACAGTGGGTTTAACTGGTCTAGGAAAAGTGGGTTTAACTGGTCTAGGAACAGTGGGTTAACTGGTCTAGGAACAGTGGGTTTAACTGGTCTAGGAACAGTGGGTTTAACTGGTCTAGGAACAGTGGGTTTAACTGGTCTAGGAACAGTGGGTTAACTGGTCTAGGAACAGTGGGTTTAACTGGTCTAGGAACAGTGGGTTTAACTGGTCTAGGAACAGTGGGTTTAACTGGTCTAGGAACAGTGGGGTTAACTGGTCTAGGAACAGTGGGTTTAACTGGTCTAGGAACAGTGGGGTTAACTGGTCTAGGAACAGTGGGTTAACTGGTCTAGGAACAGTGGGTTTAACTGGTCTAGGAACAGTGGGTTAACTGGTCTAGGAACAGTGGGTTAACTGGTCTAGGAACAGTGGGTTAACTGGTCTAGGAACAGTGGGTTTAACTGGTCTAGGAACAATGGGTTAACTGGTCTAGGACCAGTGGGTTAACTGGTCTAGGAACAGTGGGTTTAACTGGTCTAGGAACAGTGGGTTAACTGGTCTAGGAACAGTGGGTTAACTGGTCTAGGAACAGTGGGTTAACTGGTCTAGGAACAGTGGGTTTAACTGGTCTAGGAACAGTGGGTTAACTGGTCTAGGAACAGTGGGTTAACTGGTCTAGGAACAGTGGGTTAACTGGTCTAGGAACAGTGGGTTTAACTGGTCTAGGAACAGTGGGTTAACTGGTCTAGGAACAGTGGGTTTAACTGGTCTAGGAACAGTGGGTTAACTGGTCTAGGAACAGTGGGTTAACTGGTCTAGGAACAGTGGGTTAACTGGTCTAGGAACAGTGGGTTTAACTGGTCTAGGAACAGTGGGTTAACTGGTCTAGGAACAGTGGGTTAACTGGTCTAGGAACAGTGGGTTAACTGGTCTAGGAACAGTGGGTTTAACTGGTCTAGGAACAGTGGGTTAACTGGTCTAGGAACAGTGGGTTTAACTGGTCTAGGAACAGTGGGTTAACTGGTCTAGGAACAGTGGGTTAACTGGTCTAGGAACAGTGGGTTAACTGGTCTAGGAACAGTGGGTTTAACTGGTCTAGGAACAGTGGGGTTAACTGGTCTAGGAACAGTGGGTTAACTGGTCTAGGAACAGTGGGTTAACTGGTCTAGGAACAGTGGGTTAACCAGTCTAGGAACAGTGGGTTAACTGGTCTAGGAACAGTGGGTTAACCAGTCTAGGAACAGTGGGTTAACTGGTCTAGGAACAGTGGAACACGGCCTTCCTCAGAGCTTTACGTGTCGGCCTCACGGCCTTCCTCAGAGCTTTACGTGTCGGTCTCACGGCCTTTCTCAGAGCTTTACGTATCGGCCTCACGGCCTTCCTCAGAGCTTTACGTGTCGGCCTCACGGCCTTCCTCAGAGCTTTACGTGTCGGCCTCACGGCCTTCCTCAGAGCTTTATGTATCGGCCTTCCTCAGAGCTTTATGTATCGGCCTTCCTCAGAGCTTTACGTGTCGGCCTCAAGGCCTTCCTCAGAGCTTTATGTATCGGCCTCACAGCCTTCCTCAGAGCTTTATGTATCGGCCTTCCTCAGAGCTTTACGTGTCGGCCTCAAGGCCTTCCTCAAAGCTTTCGTGTCGGCCTCACGGCCTTCCTCAGAGCTTTACGTATCGGCCTCACGGCCTTCCTCAGAGCTTTACGTGTCGGCCTCACGGCCTTCCTCAGAGCTTTACGTGTCGGTCTCACGGCCTTTCTCAGAGCTTTACGTATCGGCCTCACGGCCTTCCTCAGAGCTTTACGTGTCGGCCTCACGGCCTTCCTCAGAGCTTTACGTGTCGGCCTCACGGCCTTCCTCAGAGCTTTATGTATCGGCCTTCCTCAGAGCTTTATGTATCGGCCTTCCTCAGAGCTTTACGTGTCGGCCTCAAGGCCTTCCTCAGAGCTTTATGTATCGGCCTCACAGCCTTCCTCAGAGCTTTATGTATCGGCCTTCCTCAGAGCTTTACGTGTCGGCCTCAAGGCCTTCCTCAAAGCTTTCGTGTCGGCCTCACGGCCTTCCTCAGAGCTTTACGTATCGGCCTCACGGCCTTCCTCAGAGCTTTACGTGTCGGCCTCACGGCCTTCCTCAGAGCTTTACGTGTCGGCCTCACGGCCTTCCTCAGAGCTTTACGTATCGGCCTCACGGCCTTCCTCAGAGCTTTACGTATCGGCCTCACGGCCTTCCTCAGAGCTTTACGTATCGGCCTTCCTCAGAGCTTTATGTATCGGCCTCACGGCCATCCTCAGAGCTTTACGTATCGGCCTCACGGCCTTCCTCAGAGCTTTACGTATCGGCCTTCCTCAGAGCTTTACGTGCCGGCCTCAAGGCCTTCCTCAAAGCTTTATGTATCGGCCTTCCTCAGAGCTTTATGTATCGGCCTTCCTCAGAGCTTTACGTATCGGCATCACGGCCTTCCTCAGAGCTTTATGTGTCGGCCTCAAGGCCTTCCTCAAAGCTTTATGTATCGGCCTTCCTCAGAGCTTTATGTATCGGCCTTCCTCAGAGCTTTACGTATCGGCCTCACGGCCTTCCTCAGAGCTTTACGTATCGGCCTTCCTCAGAGCTTTACGTATCGGCCTCACTGCCTTCCTCAGAGCTTTATGTGTCGGCCTCACGGCCTTCCTCAGAGCTTTACGTATCGTCCTCACGGCCTTCCTCAGAGCTTTACGTATCGGCCTCACGGCCTTCCTCAGAGCTTTACGTGTCGGCCTCACGGCCTTCCTCAGAGCTTTACGTATCGGCCTCACGGCCTTCCTCAGAGCTTTACGTATCGGCCTCACGGCCTTCCTCAGAGCTTTACGTGTCGGCCTCACGGCCTTCCTCAGAGCTTTACGTATCGGCCTCACAGCCTTCCTCAGAGCTTTATGTATCGGCCTTCCTCAGAGCTTTATGTATCGGCCTCACGGCCTTCCTCAGAGCTTTATGTATCGGCCTCACGGCCTTCCTCAGAGCTTTACGTGTCGGCCTTAAGGCCTTCCTCAGAGCTTTACGTGTTGGCCTCACAGCCTTCCTCAGAGCTTTACGTGTCGGCCTCACGGCCTTCCTCAGAGCTTTACGTATCGGCCTTCCTCAGAGCTTTACGTATCGGCCTCACGGCCTTCCTCAGAGCTTTACGTATCGGCCTCACGGCCTTCCTCAGAGCTTTACGTGTCGGCCTCACGGCCTTCCTCAGAGCTTTATGTATCGGCCTCACGGCCTTCCTCAGAGCTTTATGTATCGGCCTCACGGCCTTCCTCAGAGCTTTACGTATCGGCCTCACGGCCTTCCTCAGAGCTTTACGTGTCGGCCTCACGGCCTTCCTCAGAGCTTTACGTATCGGCCTTCCTCAGAGCTTTATGTGTCGGCCTCACGGCCTTCCTCAGAGCTTTATGTATCGGCCTCACGGCCTTCCTCAGAGCTTTATGTGTCGGCCTCACGGCCTTCCTCAGAGCTTTATGTATCGGCCTCACGGCCTTCCTCAGAGCTTTACGTGTCGGCCTCACGGCCTTCCTCAGAGCTTTGTGTATCGGCCTTCCTCAGAGCTTTACGTGTCGGCCTCACGGCCTTCCTCAGAGCTTTATGTATCGGCCTTCCTCAGAGCTTCATGTATCGGCCTTCCTCAGAGCTTTATGTATCGGCCTTCCTCAGAGCTTTATGTATCGGCCTTCCTCAGAGCTTTATGTATCGGCCTTCCTCAGAGCTTTATGTATCGGCCTTCCTCAGAGCTTTATGTATCGGCCTTCCTCAGAGCTTTATGTATCGGCCTTCCTCAGAGCTTTATGTATCGGCCTTCCTCAGAGCTTTACGTGTCGGCCTCAAGGCCTTCCTCAGAGCTTTACGTGTCGGCCTCACGGCCTTCCTCAGAGCTTTACGTATCGGCCTTCCTCAGAGCTTTACGTATCGGCCTCACTGCCTTCCTCAGAGCTTTATGTGTCGGCCTCACGGCCTTCCTCAGAGCTTTACGTATCGTCCTCACGGCCTTCCTCAGAGCTTTACGTATCGGCCTTACGGCCTTCCTCAGAGCTTTACGTGTCGCCCTCACGGCCTTCCTCAGAGCTTTACGTATCGGCCTCACGGCCTTCCTCAGAGCTTTATGTATCGGCCTTCCTCAGAGCTTTACGTGTCGGCCTCACGGCCTTCCTCAGAGCTTTACGTATCGGCCTCACAGCCTTCCTCAGAGCTTTATGTATCGGCCTCACGGCCTTCCTCAGAGCTTTACGTGTCGGCCTTAAGGCCTTCCTCAGAGCTTTACGTATCGGCCTCACGGCCTTCCTCAGAGCTTTACGTATCGGCCTCACGGCCTTCCTCAGAGCTTTACGTGTCGGCCTCACGGCCTTCCTCAGAGCTTTATGTATCGGCCTCACGGCCTTCCTTTAGAGCTTTATGTATCGGCCTCACGGCCTTCCTCAGAGCTTTACGTATCGGCCTCACGGCCTTCCTCAGAGCTTTACGTGTCGGCCTCACGGCCTTCCTCAGAGCTTTACGTATCGGCCTTCCTCAGAGCTTTATGTGTCGGCCTCACGGCCTTCCTCAGAGCTTTATGTATCGGCCTCACGGCCTTCCTCAGAGCTTTATGTGTCGGCCTCACGGCCTTCCTCAGAGCTTTATGTATCGGCCTCACGGCCTTCCTCAGAGCTTTACGTGTCGGCCTCACGGCCTTCCTCAGAGCTTTGTGTATCGGCCTTCCTCAGAGCTTTACGTGTCGGCCTCACGGCCTTCCTCAGAGCTTTATGTATCGGCCTTCCTCAGAGCTTCATGTATCGGCCTTCCTCAGAGCTTTATGTATCGGCCTTCCTCAGAGCTTTATGTATCGGCCTTCCTCAGAGCTTTATGTATCGGCCTTCCTCAGAGCTTTATGTATCGGCCTTCCTCAGAGCTTTATGTATCGGCCTTCCTCAGAGCTTTATGTATCGGCCTTCCTCAGAGCTTTACGTGTCGGCCTCAAGGCCTTCCTCAGAGCTTTACGTGTCGGCCTCACGGCCTTCCTCAGAGCTTTACGTATCGGCCTTCCTCAGAGCTTTACGTATCGGCCTCACTGCCTTCCTCAGAGCTTTATGTGTCGGCCTCACGGCCTTCCTCAGAGCTTTACGTATCGTCCTCACGGCCTTCCTCAGAGCTTTACGTATCGGCCTCACGGCCTTCCTCAGAGCTTTACGTGTCGGCCTCACGGCCTTCCTCAGAGCTTTACGTATCGGCCTCACGGCCTTCCTCAGAGCTTTATGTATCGGCCTTCCTCAGAGCTTTACGTGTCGGCCTCACGGCCTTCCTCAGAGCTTTACGTATCGGCCTCACAGCCTTCCTCAGAGCTTTATGTATCGGCCTTCCTCAGAGCTTTATGTATCGGCCTCACGGCCTTCCTCAGAGCTTTATGTATCGGCCTCACGGCCTTCCTCAGAGCTTTACGTGTCGGCCTTAAGGCCTTCCTCAGAGCTTTACGTGTTGGCCTCACAGCCTTCCTCAGAGCTTTACGTGTCGGCCTCACGGCCTTCCTCAGAGCTTTACGTATCGGCCTCACGGCCTTCCTCAGAGCTTTACGTATCGGCCTCACGGCCTTCCTCAGAGCTTTACGTGTCGGCCTCACGGCCTTCCTCAGAGCTTTACGTATCGGCCTCACGGCCTTCCTCAGAGCTTTACGTATCGGCCTCACGGCCTTCCTCAGAGCTTTACGTATCGGCCTCACGGCCTTCCTCAGAGCTTTACATATCGGCCTCACGGCCTTCCTCAGAGCTTTACGTATCGGCCTCACGGCCTTCCTCAGAGCTTTACGTGTCGGCCTCACGGCCTTCCTCAGAGCTTTATGTATCGGCCTCACGGCCTTCCTCAGAGCTTTATGTATCGGCCTCACGGCCTTCCTCAGAGCTTTATGTATCGGCCTCACGGCCTTCCTCAGAGCTTTACGTATCGGCCTCACGGCCTTCCTCAGAGCTTTACGTGTCGGCCTCACGGCCTTCCTCAGAGCTTTACGTATCGGCCTTCCTCAGAGCTTTATGTGTCGGCCTCACGGCCTTCCTCAGAGCTTTATGTATCGGCCTCACGGCCTTCCTCAGAGCTTTATGTGTCTGCCTCACGGCCTTCCTCAGAGCTTTATGTATCGGCCTCACGGCCTTCCTCAGAGCTTTACGTGTCGGCCTCACGGCCTTCCTCAGAGCTTTATGTATCGGCCTTCCTCAGAGCTTTACGTGTCGGCCTCACGGCCTTTCTCAGAGCTTTATGTATCGGCCTTCCTCAGAGCTTTATGTATCGGCCTTCCTCAGAGCTTTATGTATCGGCCTTCCTCAGAACTTTATGTATCGGCCTTCCTCAGAGCTTTATGTATCGGCCTTCCTCAGAGCTTTATGTATCGGCCTTCCTCAGAGCTTTATGTATCGGCCTTCCTCAGAGCTTTATGTATCGGCCTTCCTCAGAGCTTTATGTATCGGCCTTCCTCAGAGCTTTACGTGTCGGCCTCAAGGCCTTCCTCAGAGCTTTACGTGTCGGCCTCAAGGCCTTCCTTAGAGCTTTACGTATCGGCCTCACGGCCCTCAGAGCTTTACATATCGGCCTCACGGCCTTCCTCAGAGCTTTACATATCGGCCTCACGGCCTTCCTCAGAGCGTTACATATCGGCCTCACGGCCTTCCTCAGAGCGTTACATATCGGCCTCACGGCCTTCCTCAGAGCTTTACATATCGGCCTCACGGCCTTCCTCAGAGCTTTATGTATCGGCCTCACGGCCTTCCTCAGAGCTTTACGTGTCGGCCTTCCTCAGAGCTTTTGTCAATTTTTTTTTGTTTAAGTAACAAATAAGAATACATTGAAATGGAAACATGCCATGACTGGTTTTACGGAACAATATGTACGAGCTCTTCACTTGTCAAACGTCTCGTTGTTTAGTTCCTGTGTACATCGTTGATGATTTTACACAAAAATATTCATTACAACTAACTGAAGTCGATACTACTTCTCCGTGTGAATCATTTCTAGATTTTCCTCCTTTCAAAAAGGGGGTATAACATTTTGCGTCCCGTGATGTCACAGGTTGTAGTTCAGAGGTCAGACTCACGCTGAGATAAGTCCGGTAGATCGGCCCCTCAGGTCGCGGTACTCCTTCCAGGACTCCATGTTGCCTCTCTGCGGGGCCACACCCTCCGTCCTCAGCACCTCGGCAACCAGATCCCGCCCTGCGATAGACACAACCAGCTGGGGGCCGAAACGAGACTTAAAGATCTTCCCATACTTCTGAGAGTGTTCCATCTGGGGAGAGAGAGGAACCTTGATGTCAACATCCTGTCTGGGATTAGCTGTCAACATCCTGTCTGGGATTAGATGTCAACACCCTGTCTGGGATTTGCTGTCAACATCCTGTCTGGGATTTGCTGTCAACATCCTGTCTGGGATTTGCTGTCAACATCCTGTCTGGGATTTACTGTCAACATCCTGTCTGAGATTTGCTGTCAACATCCTGTCTGGGATTTGCTGTCAACATCCTGTCTGGGATTTACTGTCAACATCCTGTCTGGGATTTACTGTCAACATCCTGTCTGGGATTTGCAGTCAACATCCTGTCTGAGATTTCCTGTCAACATCCTGTCTGAGATTTGCTGTCAACATCCTGTCTGAGATTTGCTGTCAACATCCTGTCTGAGATTTGCTGTCAACATCCTGTCTGAGATTTGCTGTCAACATCCTGTCTGAGGAGTGCTGTCAACATCCTGTCTGAGGAGTGCTGTCAACATCCTGTCTGAGATTTGCTGTCAACATCCTGTGTGAAGAGTGCTGTCAACATCCTGTCTGAGATTTGCTGTCAACATCCTGTGTGATTGCCGTTTGGGGGTATAAGCCAATAGAATGTGATTCCTGTATTTTGATCTAGAGTCACACTAAACTTATCCTCATCCCCATCTCTTTCTATTTCACAGAGTTTGGCAACGGGAGTTTGGCAACGGGAGAGTTTGGCAACGGGAGTTTGGCAACGGGAGAGTTTGGCAACGGGAGTTTGGCAACGGGAGAGTTTGGCAACGGGAGTTTGGCAACGGGAGAGTTTGGCAACGGGAGTTTGGCAACGGGAGAGTTTGGCAACGGGAGTTTGGCAACGGGAGAGTTTGGCAACGGGAGTTTGGCAACGGGAGAGTTTGGCAACGGGAATTTGGCAACGGGGGAGTTTGGCAACGGGAGTTTGGCAACACAGCACAAAGAGACCTGGGACCAGGCTACCCAGATGTAGACAGGCAGTATTACTAGGTTACGTTCAGAAATAATGGAGGGTCACACTAAACGAATCTTTCACTCTATCGCTCTCTATCCCTCCTACCGCTGTGTGGAACAACACACGCCACTGTTCTCCTGACACCATTTCCCTAACACCTATTAAGTAATGGTTCCATTTCCCTGATGGTTATGCAACGCCCCCCCCCCCCACACACTACTTCTGATTGGCTATTCAACATTTTATTATACTTTATATATTATCTACCTCACTTGCTTTGGCAATGTTAACACATGTTTCCCATGCCAATAAAACCCCTTGAATTAAATTGATATAGGAGACAGACTAGTCTGGCGTGTCACAGTGCCCTGTTTTATTGTCACCTTCAGGTTTTAGACAGACAGGTTAACCTCAGGTTAACCTCAGGCTTATGCAACGGGAGAAAGGGAGAGTTTCACTACACTAGTCGGGGTGTGGGTTCGGGTAAGAGTTGACTGTCTGGACTCCAGCAGCGATCGGTCTCCTCAATGCACTCGGTTACGCAAAAGCAGACAGAAAGTGGGATGTTTTGTGCAGTAAAATGACAAAATACGGAAGGGTGGACCTTAAAAACCTGCGAACGTCTAGCAAACCTTTAGATTTCACCACGGACAACTTTAGCAATACAACTAATGATCAACTACTTTAAGTTACTTGGCATGTTAGGTAACCCTACCCATAACAACCCCTGTAACCTAACTCTTAACCCACAGCCTAGCTAACGTTAGCCACAACACATTGTAATTAGTCATATAGAAATCATTCGTTTTGCCAATTGGTAACACATCGTGCAGTGTCCCATTACCCCCACAATCTACACATATTTCTAAAGATAAAATATATATATATATATATATGCAGACTACATATTAAAAAACACATTTCTGTCTACGTCGTGAGTACAGCACTTACCTTTCCCAATATAAACGAGTGTGAGAAGTATAAATATATAACAATTTTAACAAGAAATTGCATGTTTGATGGTAGCCTCCGAGCAGGAATACAAGTCCAGTCAGCGGAGACTCATATATATGAACGCAAATCATTATTTCTAAATGTGATAGTAACACATTCCTATAGACAGACAAAAACAATCATCCCAAAACACATTGTGTTTTGTCATTCAGTTTTAAAACAACATGTTTGATGATGTTTATGGTAATGACATTGGCAGAAAGTCGGAGGGGGGGAAATAGGCAAATCAGTTGGTCGAATAAAATGGTCCCAGCCAACACCAGTTTATGGTTCCTGACTAAATGACAAACTTTTCTGTTGATTAACGTATTTTCCAATAAACTAAGTAAAATGCTAAAATGCATAATCACCGAAATATTAAATCCAAAAACAAAAGACCAAGTAGCCCACCTGTATTTCGTGGATCCTACTGAAACCGTCCCGGTAAAAGAACTCGATCAGGTTGCTGACGGCGCTGGGTCCCGGCATCTCTTTCAGACTCTTGATCCGGGTCTCCTTAGCGACCACCTCCGCCCTGGCCCCCGGTGGGATCAAATCCTCCGGGAAAGTCTCTTGTCCGGTCGCACAGATCCGGAGCGACTCGCTGGTTGCAGATTTGAGCAGCGCGCGAGAATTACTGGCAAACCTCTTGTTGAGCACTTCTCCCAAAACACTCCTGCAGCTCAGATGAAGGATTTTATTCTGAAGTGCCATTTTGTCGTTTTTAAGTTGTAATGATCTTGTAAACTGTCTCTTTTGATGCAAGAAAGTGACTTGGGTGGGGAAAACTCACACCAACAAGTAAAAATAGCCAATCTGTTAATAATACAACTCGAATGAATTCAACATCTGCTTTGCGCCAAAATGCATGTTCCGGTCACGTCAGAGAATGACCGGCTCGACTCCCGAAATGGACTGAGATAATTGGAGACGGTACTGAGAGGAGAAGCAACAGTCTTTTATTAAAGAAGAGTTTATGTAACCCTCGGACTAGAACAGGATTGGATGTTTAGGGCTTCGGGGAGGGAGAGATATGGTTCCTGTTCGGTTGTGGGCGTTCCAACCCCCAGGGAGACACACAGAGAGAGAGAGAGAGAGAGAGAGAGAGAGAGAGAGAGAGAGACAGAGAGAGAGACAGAGAGAGAGAGAGACAGAGAGAGAGAGAGAGAGAGAGAGAGAGAGAGAGAGAGAGAGAGAGAGAGAGAGGGAGAGAGAGACAGAGAGAGAGAGACAGAGAGAGAGAGAGAGAGAGAGAGACAGAGAGAGAGAGAGAGACAGAGAGAGAGACACAAAGAGAGAGAGACAGAGAGACAGAAAGAGGGAGACGTGCCAAAAAAAACAATTACACTTCACTGATAAATGAACAGGTGTCTGGGGAGTGAGACCTTGTTTGACATCTAATCTCAGTTAGACTAAGACTTGTTATAAATCCTGCTATATTAGACCAAGGTGAAAAACAACCCCTGAAGGAGGCTCATAATTAAATAGTATTTATCAGGCACATGTTCCTTCCTTCCTTTCTCTCTCTCTCAATTCAAGGGGTTTTATTAGTAGATCAACAGACAAGACCACAACCCAATGTTGAACTGGAGAGAATGTGTTGAACAACTGAATAAACAGTTCAGCTCCAGAACTATGAAGACGGTGATAAATGTGTTGTTGTTTTCAATGTCTAAATGTAAATTCCTACATGAATGTGTATATATAATATAAATATATAATATAATAATAATGTATATATAATATAAATATATAATAATAATATAAATATATATAATATAAATATATAATATAATAATAATGTATATATAATATAAATATATAATAATAATGTATATATGATATAATATAATAATATAAATATATAATATAATAATAATGTATATATAATATAAATATATAATATAATAATAATAATATATAATATAAATATATAATAATAATATAAATATATAATAATAATATAAATATATAATAATAATATATATATAATATATATATATATATAATAATAATATAAATATAATATAATATATATATAATATAATAATATAATATAATATAATAATATATAATATAATATAATAATATAAATATATAATAATAATATAAATATATAATATAATAATAATATATATATATAATATAATATAAATATAATATAATATAATAATAATATAAATATAATATAATAATATAATAATATAATAATAATATAAATATATAATAATAATATAAATATAATATAATAATATAAATATATAATAATAATATATATATAATATAATAATAATATAAATATAATATAATATAATAATAATATAAATATATAATAATAATATAAATATATAATAATAATATATATATAATATAATAATAATATAAATATAATATAATATAATAATAATATAAATATAATATAATATAATATAATAATAATATAAATATATAATAATAATATAAATATATAATAATAATATATATATAATATAATAATAATATAAATATAATATAATATAATATAATAATAATATAAATATATAATAATAATATAAATATATAATAATAATATAAATATATAATAATAATATAAATATAATATAATAATATAAATATATAATAATAATATAAATATATAATAATAATATAAATATATAATAATAATATATATATAATATAATAATAATATAAATATAATATAATAATATAATATAATAATAATATAAATATATAATAATAATATATATATATAATAATAATATAAATATATAATAATAATATATATATAATATAATAATATAATATAATATAATAATAATATAAATATAATATAATAATATAATATAATATAATAATAATATATATATATAATATCATAATAATATATATATAATAATAATATATATATAATATAATAATATAATATAATAATAATATAATATAATATAATATAATAATAATATAAATATAATATAATAATATAAATATATAATAATAATATAAATATATAATAATAATATAAATATATAATAATAATATATATATATAATAATAATATAAATATATAATAATAATATATATATAATATAATAATATAATATAATATAATAATAATATAAATATAATAATATAATATAATATAATAATAATATAAATATATAATAATAATATATATATATAATAATAATATAAATATATAATAATAATATATATATAATATAATAATAATATAATATAATAATAATATAAATATAACATAATAATAATATAAATATATAATAATAATATAAATATATAATATAATAATAATATATACATAATATAATAATATAATATAATAATAATATAATATAATAATAATATAATATAATATAATAATATAATAATATAATATAATATAATAATAATATAAATATATAATAATAATATAAATATATAATATAATAATAATATATATATAATATAATAATATAATATAATAATAATATAAATATATAATAATAATATAAATATAATATAATAATATAAATATATAATAATAATATATATATAATATAATAATAATATAAATATAATATAATAATATAATATAATAATATAATATAATAATAATATAAATATATAATAATAATATAAATATATAATATAATAATAATATATATATAATATAATAATAATATAAATATACAATAATAATATAATATAATAATAATATATATAATATAATAATAATATATATATATAATAATAATATAATAATAATATAAATATATAATATAATAATAATATAAATATATAATAATAATATATATATATATATAATATAAATAAATAATATAATAATAATGTATATATAATATAAATATATAATATAATATAAATATATAATATAATAATAATATATATATAATATAAATATATAATAATAATATATATATAATATAAATATATAATAATAATATATATATAATATAAATATATAATAATAATATATATATAATATAATAATAATATAAATATATAATAATAATATAATAATAATATAATAATAATATAAATATATAATAATAATATAATAATAATATAAATATATAATAATAATATAATATAATATAATAATAATATAAATATATAATAATAATATAATAATAATATAAATATATAATAATAATATAATATAATATAATAATAATATAAATATATAATAATAATATATATATAATATAAATATATAATAATAATATATATATAATATAATAATAATATAAATATATAATAATAATATATATATAATATCATAATAATATATATATAATATAATAATAATATAAATATATAATAATAATATATATATAATATAATAAAAATATAAATATATAATAATAATATATATATAATATAAATATATAATAATAATATATATATAATATAATAATAATATAAATATATAATCTAATCATATGCTACCGTGACTACAGATCATCCTGAATTAAAAGTGAATAATGACAAGTGATAAAAGTAACAGACGCACACATATCATACCCCCCCGCCCCCACCCCCCATCATGCAAACCTCCCCTTAAGTGTAATGGTGAGAGATCAACATGTCTTGGGGTGAGAGGTCAACATGTGTTGGGGTGAGAGGTCAACATGTGTTGGGGTGAGAGGTCAGCATGTCTTGGGGTGAGAGGTCAGCATGTCTTGGGGTGAGAGGTCAGCATGTCTTGGGGTGAGAGGTCAGCATGTCTTGGGGTGAGAGGTCAGCATGTCTTGGGGTGAGAGTTCAACATGTCTTGGGGTGAGAGGTCAGCATGTCTTGAGGTGAGAGGTCAGCATGTCTTGGGGTGAGAGGTCAGCATGTCTTGAGGTGAGAGGTCAACATGTCTTGGGGTGAGAGGTCAACATGTCTTGGGGTGAGAGGTCAACATGTCTTGGGGTGAGAGGTCAGCATGTCTTGGGGTGAGAGGTCAGCATGTCTTGGGGTGAGAGGTCAGCATGTCTTGGGGTGGAGTATGAATGAAGTTTAATGTAATCATTGTGTGCTATAAAAGTCTTTCCTACTTTAATACACATATGAGTGAAATTGTCCCAATACTTTCGGTCCCCTAAAATGGGGGAACTATATACAAAAAATAACTATAATTTCTAAACTGTTCACCCGATATGGATGAAAATACCCTCAAATTAAAGCTGACAGTCTGCTCTTTAACCTCATAGTCATTGTATCATTTCCAATCCAAAGTGCTGGGAGTACAGAGCCAAAAACAACAACAACAGAAGATGTGTCACAGCCCCAATAGTTGTGCAGCTCACTGTATTTAAACGTCGTCATTTCCATTGATGACGTCGTTGTTTTGAACCAAACGTCTTTTCTTGTCCTGCTACCAAGTTCTTAGAGGTTAACTCCATTTCTCCTGCGAAGATAAACCAATCAGCAGCTAATTCAATTTATTCTGTTACGAAAGACTAATTTAAAAGCGAATTAAAAGAGTTCTTTGAAAGGTGTATTTTTCCTGGGAGTCGGTAAGAGGGGAAGAGGGGAGCACGTGGAGGGAGGAAGGGGATCTGGATGGGGGTCTTTGTTTTGGTATGAACCCGGGGTTTAGTCCTGCTCGAGGAGGATTGGTAGCCCCCTCAGCCCCTCTCCTCAGCCCTTCCCCTCAGCCCCTCTCCTCAGCCCTTCCCCTCAGCCCCTCTCCTCAGCCCCTCTCCTCAGTCCTTCACCTCAGCCCCTCTCCTCAGCCCTTCCCCTCAGCCCCTCTCCTCAGCCCTTCACCTCAGCCCCTCTCCTCAGCCCTTCCTCTCAGCCCCTCTCCTCAGCCCCTCTCCTCAGCCCCTCTCCTCAGCCCCTCTCCTCAGCCCTTCCCCTCAGCCCCTCTCCTCAGCCCTTCCCCTCAGCCCCTCTCCTCAGCCCTTCACCTCAGCCCCTCTCCTCAGCCCTTCACCTCAGCCCCTCCCCTCAGCCCCTCTCCTCAGCCCTTCCCCTCAGCCCTTCACCTCAGCCCTTCACCTCAGCCCCTCTCCTCAGCCCCTCTCCTCAGCCCTTCCCCTCAGCCCCTCTCCTCAGCCCCTCTCCTCAACCCTTCACCTCAGCCCCTCTCCTCAGCCCCTCTCCTCAGCCCCTCTCCTCAGCCCCTCTCCTCAGCCCTTCCCCTCAGCCCCTCTCCTCAGCCCCTCTCCTCAGCCCTTCACCTCAGCCCCTCTCCTCAGCCCTTAACCTCAGCCCCTCTCCTCAGCCCTTCACCTCAGCCCCTCTCCTCAGCCCTTCACCTCAGCCCCTCTCCTCAGCCCCTCTCCTCAGCCCTTCACCTCAGCCCTTCACCTCAGCCCTTCACCTCAGCCCCTCCCCTCAGCCCTTCTCCTCAGCCCTTCACCTCAGCCCCTCTCCTCAGCCCTTCTCCTCAGCCCTTCACCTCAGCCCTTCACCTCAGCCCCTCCCCTCAGCCCCTCTCCTCAGCCCTTCCCCTCAGCCCCTCTCCTCAGGCCTTCCCCTCAGCCCTTCTCCTCAGCCCTTCACCTCAGCCCCTCTCCTCAGCCCTTCCCCTCAGCCCCTCTCCTCAGCCCTTCCCCTCAGCCCCTCACCTCAGCCCCTCTCCTCAGCCCCTCTCCTCAGCCCCTCTCCTCAGCCATTCTCCTCAGCCCTTCTCCTTAGCCCTCTCCTCTGCCTTCTCCCCTGCCCTCTCCTCAGCCCAAGAGGTGTCACTACAGTCTGTATCACATCCGGCTGTGATTGGGAGTCCCATAAGGTGGCGCACAATTGGCCCAGCATCGTCCGTGTTAGAGTTTGGCCCGGGGGTAGACCATCATTGCAAATAGGAATTTGTTCTTAACTGACTTGCCAAGTTAAAATAAAAGTTAAATAAAAAAATATATATATTTTGAGGGCCTCCCGGGTGGCGCAGTGGTCTAAGGCACTGCATCACAGTGCCAGCTGTGCCACCAGAGACTCTGGGTTCGAGCCCAGGCCTCCCGGGTGGCGCAGTGGTCTACTGTAGCGCTGTGCCACCAGAGACTCTGGGTTCGAGCCCAGGCCTCCCGGGTGGCGCAGTGGTCTAAGGCACTGCATCACAGTGCCAGCTGTGCCACCAGAGACTCTGGGTTCGAGTCCAGGCCTCCCGGGTGGCGCAGTGGTCTACTGTAGCGCTGTGCCACCAGAGACTCTGGGTTCGAGCCCAGGCCTCCCGGGTGGAGCAGTGGTCTACTGTAGCGCTGTGCCACCAGAGACTCTGGGTTCGAGCCCAGGCCTCCCGGGTGGCAATTTTTCAGTTTTTGATTTGTTAAAAAAGTTTGAAATATCCAATAAATGTCGTGATTGTGTCCCACTTGTTGTTGATTCTTCACAAAAAAATACAGTTTTATATCTTTATGTTTGAAGCCTGAAATGTGGCAAAAGGTCGCAAAGTTCAAGGGGGCCGAATACTTTCGCAAGGCACTGTATATCATCTTGTCAAGAGATTATGGGACACAACCCTTTTCCACTGGTACCGTATGTATCTTACTGTAGCGCTGTCTTATCGTTATGGTGAATTAGATTATATCATCTTGTCAAGAGATTATGGGACACGACCCAGGAAGCAGGACGTAGGAACGTGTCACTTCCATATAAGGTATAAATGTGAGACCTCTCAGAATAGGATAGTCCGGATTATTCTTATCACACCTCCATGGACTGAAATGGCTCAAGGTGGAAACACCTGACAGTAATTTAGATCTTAATCTGTCTTCACCCCTTAACCGCTCTTCAGGGGTCAAGGAACCAGCCGTCTGAACCAAACAAAAGGCTGGGGTAGGCCTTCATTGTAAATAAGAATTTATTCTTAAACTGACTTTCTTAGTTAAACAAAGTTTTAATTTAAAAAAAGCAGTCCTTTCATTTCCCTTTCTCCTCTTCCTCTCTCCTCAACCTCTCTCCTCTTCCTCTCCTCTTCCTCTCTCCTCTCTCCTCATCCTCTCTCCTCATCCTCTCTCCTCTTCCTCTCTCCTCAACCTCTCTCCTCTTCCTCTCCTCTTCCTCTCTCCTCTCTCCTCATCCTCTCTCCTCATCCTCTCTCCTCTTCCTCTCTCCTCTGTTCTCCTGTTCTCTCCTCAGTCCTCTCCTCATCCTCTCTTCTCAGCCCTCTTCTCAATCCTCTCAACCCCTCTCAACCCCTCTCTTGAAGAGCGTCCAAGGAGAGACTTCCTCTCCTCGGGTGCCAGCAGCAGACAGGCCATGCTAGCGTGGGAAAGTCCCCACCAAGCTGCCCCGCTGTAGCGCTGTCTACCCCCTCCCCAAAACCACACACATATACAGGAGTAGGAAAATAATCAGTGCCCCTCTGAGAGAGAGTGAGAGAGAGAGAGACAGAGAGAGATAGAGAGAGAGCGGGAGAGAGAGAGACAGGGAGAAAGGGAGAGAGACAGAGAGAGAGAGAGTGGGAGAGAGAGCGGGAGAGAGAGAGAGACAGCGAGAGGGACAGAGAGAGGGACAGAGAGAGAGAGAGAGAGAAATAAAGAGTACTGGAAAACACAAAAACAGAAATTTCCGGCTCCCATGAGAAAGAGCAGGGAGAGAGAGACATGGCAAGAAGGGCCTTCTATGTCATCAAAAGGAACATAAAATTCAACCAATTAGGATCTGGCTAAAAATACTTGAATCAGTCACAGAACCCATTGTCCTTTATGGTTGTGAGGTCTGGGGTCCCGTTCACCAACCATTAATTCACAAAATAGGACAAACACCAAATTGAGAATCTGCATGCAGAATTCTACAACAATAGAGAGAGAGAGAGAGACAGAGACAGAGACAGAGAGACAGACAGACAGATAGAGAGACAGAGACAGAGAGAGTCTGTCCAATGTATGACCATATTAGAGAGACATATTCTGGGTTAGGGGAGGGTTTGGACAGCTGAGATGTCTCTAGCGACTCCTGTGGAGCTGCACTTCCTCCTGTATTTTATTATTCGCTGTTTCCTGAGGACCTTTTTTTTTGGCTCAGACTACTGGTTTCTTGACCCCTTAAGAGCGGTTAAGGGATGAAGACAGATTAAGATCTAAATTACTGTCAGGTGTTTCCACCTTGAGCCATTTCAGTCCATGGAGGTGTGATAAGAATAATCCGGACTATCCCTCTTTATTTTATTTAACTGGGCAAGTTAAAAACAAATTCTTATTTTCAACGCCGGGCCAACTGTGCACCGCCCGATGGGACTCCCAATCACAGCCGGATGTGATACAGTCTGGATTCGAAGCAGGGGACTGTAGTGACGCCTCTTGCACTGAGATGCAGTTCCAGGAGCTGCGCCACTCGGTAGCAATGGAATGCTTCACCCGGAATGCTTTTCCAACAGTCTTGAAGGAGTTCCCACATATGCTGAGCACTTGTTGGCTACTTTTCCTTCACTCTGAGGTCCAACTCATCCCAAACCATCTGAATTGGGTTGAGGTCAGGTGATTGTGGAAACCAGGTAATCTGATGCAGCACTCCATCACTCTCCTTCTTGGTCAAATATTCCTTACACAGCCTGGAGGTGTGTTGGGTCATTGTCCTGTTGAAAAACAAATGATAGTCCCACTAAGCCCAAACCAGATGGGATGTCGTATCGCTGCAGAATGCTGTGGTAGCCATGCTGAGTGTACCTTGACTTCTAAATAAATCACTGACCGTGTCACCATCAACGCACCCCCACACCATCACACCTCCTCCTCCATGCTTCACTAAGCCCAAACCAGATGGGATGTCGTATCGCTGCAGAATGTTGTGGTAGCCATGCTAAGTGTGCCTTGACTTCTAAATAAATCCCAGACTGTCACCATCAACGCACTCCCACACCATCACACCTCCTCCTCCATGCTTCACGGTGGGAACCGCACACCATCACACCTCCTCCTCCATGCTTCACGGTGGGAACCACACATGTGGAGATCATCCGTTCACCTACTCTGTCTCACAAAGACACGGCGGTTGGAATCAAAATTCTCAAATTTGGACTCATCAGACCAAAGGACAGATTTCCACCGGTCTAATGTCCATTGCTTGTGTTTCTTGCCAAAGCAAATCTCTTATAATTATTGGTGTCCTTTAGTAGTGGTTTCTTTGCATCAATTATACCATGAAGGACTGATTCTCGCAGTCTCCTCTGAGCAGTTGATGTTGAGATGTGTCTGTTACTTGAACTCTGTAAAGCATTATTTGAGCTGCAATCTCAGTGAACTCCAATGAACGTATCCTCTGCAACAGAGGTAACTCTGGGCCTTCTTTTCCTGTGTTGGTCCTCATTCCAGGTGACTACCTCATTGAGCTGGTTGAGAGAATGCCAAGAGTATGCAAAGCTGTTATCAAGGCAAAGGCTGGCTAATTTGAAGAATCTCAAATCTCAAGTATATTTTTATTTGTTTAACACTTTGTTGGTTCCTACATGATTCCATATGTGTTATTTCATAGTTTTGATGTTTTCACTGTTATTCTACAATGTAGAAAATACCCTGGAATGACTTAGGTGTCCTGGACATTGAATAAGGTTCTGGTACTGACCTGTATATACAACCACTCCAGTACCCTGGACATTGAATAAGGTTCTGGTACTGACCTGTATATACAACCACTCCAGGACCCTGGACATTGAATAAGGTTCTGACCTGTATATACAACCACTCCAGGACCCTGGACATTGAATAAGGTTCTGGTTCTGACCTGTATATACAACCACTCCAGGACCCCTGGACATTGAATAAGGTTCTGACCTGTATATACAACCACTCCAGTACCCTGGACATTGAATAAGGTTCTGGTACTGACCTGTATATACAACCACTCCAGTACCCTGGACATTGAATAAGGTTCTGGTACTGACCTGTATATACAACCACTCCAGGACCCTGGACATTGAATAAGGTTCTGGTACTGACCTGTATATACAACCACTCCAGTACCCTGGACATTGAATAAGGTTCTGGTACTGACCTGTATATACAACCACTCCAGGACCCTGGACATTGAATAAGGTTCTGACCTGTATATATAACCACTCCAGGACCCTGGACATTGAATAAGGTTCTGGTTCTGACCTGTATATACAACCACTCCAGTACCCCTGGACATTGAATAAGGTTCTGACCTGTATATACAACCACTCCAGGACCCTGGACATTGAATAAGGTTCTGGTTCTGACCTGTATATACAACCACTCCAGTACCCCTGGACATTGAATAAGGTTCTGACCTGTCTATACAACCACTCCAGGACCCTGGACATTGAATAAGGTTCTGGTACTGACCTGTATATACAACCACTCCAGGACCCTGGACATTGAATAAGGTTCTGACCTGTATATACAACCACTCCAGTACCCCTGGACATTGAATAAGGTTCTGGTACTGACCTGTATATACAACCACTCCAGTACCCCTGGACATTGAATAAGGTTCTGGTACTGACCTGTATATACAACCACTCCAGTACCCTGGACATTGAATAAGGTTCTGGTTCTGACCTGTATATACAACCACTCCAGGACCCTGGACATTGAATAAGGTTCTGACCTGTATATACAACCACTCCAGGACCCTGGACATTGAATAAGGTTCTGGTTCTGACCTGTATATACAACCACTCCAGGACCCCTGGACATTGAATAAGGTTCTGGTTCTGACCTGTATATACAACCACTCCAGGACCCTGGACATTGAATAAGGTTCTGGTACTGACCTGTATATACAACCACTCCAGGACCCTGGACATTGAATAAGGTTCTGGTTCTGACCTGTATATACAACCACTCCAGGACCCTGGACATTGAATAAGGTTCTGACCTGTATATACAACCACTCCAGGACCCTGGACATTGAATAAGGTTCTGACCTGTATATACAATCACTCCAGGACCCTGGACATTGAATAAGGTTCTGACCTGTATATACAACCACTCCAGTACTCTGGATATTGAATAAGCTTCTGGTACTGACCTGTATATACAACCACTCCAGAACCCTGGACATTGAATAAGGTTCTGACCTGTATATACAACCACTCCAGTACCCCTGGACATTGAATAAGGTTCTGGTACTGACCTGTATATACAACCACTCCAGTACCCTGGACATTGAATAAGGTTCTGACCTGTCTATACAACCACTCCAGGACCCTGGACATTGAATAAGGTTCTGGTACTGACCTGTATATACAACCACTCCAGTACTCTGGACATTGAATAAGGTTCTGACCTGTCTATACAACCACTCCAGGACCCTGGACATTGAATAAGGTTCTGGTACTGACCTGTCTATACAACCACTCCAGGACCCTGGACATTGAATAAGGTTCTGGTACTGACCTGTATATACAACCACTCCAGGACCCCTGGACATTGAATAAGGTTCTGACCTGTATATACAACCACTCCAGTACCCTGGTCATTGAATAAGGTTCTGGTACTGACCTGTATATACAACCACTCCAGGACCCCTGGACATTGAATAAGGTTCTGGTTCTGACCTGTATATACAACCACTCCAGGACCCTGGACATTGAATAAGGTTCTGACCTGTATATACAACCACTCCAGAACCCTGGACATTGAATAAGGTACTGGTTCTGACCTGTATATACAACCACTCCAGGACCCCTGGACATTGAATAAGGTTCTGGTTCTGACCTGTATATACAACCACTCCAGTACCCCTGGACATTGAATAAGGTTCTGGTACTGACCTGTATATACAACCACTCCAGTACCCTGGACATTGAATAAGGTTCTGACCTGTATATACAACCACTCCAGTACCCTGGACATTGAATAAGGTTCTGGTACTGACCTGTATATACAACCACTCCAGGACCCTGGACATTGAATAAGGTTCTGGTACTGACCTGTATATACAACCACTCCAGGACCCTGGACATTGAATAAGGTTCTGACCTGTATATACAACCACTCCAGAACCCTGGACATTGAATAAGGTACTGGTTCTGACCTGTATATACAACCACTCCAGGACCCCTGGACATTGAATAAGGTTCTGGTTCTGACCTGTATATACAACCACTCCAGTACCCCTGGACATTGAATAAGGTTCTGGTACTGACCTGTATATACAACCACTCCAGTACCCTGGACATTGAATAAGGTTCTGACCTGTATATACAACCACTCCAGTACCCTGGACATTGAATAAGGTTCTGGTACTGACCTGTATATACAACCACTCCAGGACCCTGGACATTGAATAAGGTTCTGGTACTGACCTGTATATACAACCACTCCAGTACCCCTGGACATTGAATAAGGTTCTGGTACTGACCTGTATATACAACCACTCCAGGACCCTGGACATTGAATAAGGTACTAACCTGTATATATTTACATTCTTGTTGTCGTTAACATCCTAGTTATTTTATTGTTTTGTATTGTATCTTTTCATTCTATTTTATTGTTGGGGGAAGAGCTCTGAATTCCACTCTCCTGTTTTCCACCTGTTGAATCCCGTGGGGGGAATAAACTTCCAAACAGCATCTCCTGGCAGGGGATCTCTCCCGTTTCATCTCGGATTCAAACTGGATTAGAGTCGATACAACTCTTTGAACTTTCCCCAAATCCTCTGGGGGTTTCATGACATCCTAGTTTGACCCGAGGAAGAGCACTATGGGTAACAGCTAATGTGGGATCCTGATAAAGTAATTGGCTCAACTAAACACTGATCTGGATTGAAGGATTGGGAGGGGAGGGGAGGGGAGGGTAGAGGGAGGGTAGGGGGAGGGGAGGGTAGAGGGAGGGGAGGGTAGAGGGAGGGGAGGGTAGAGGGAGGGGAGGGTAGAGGGAGGGGAGGGGGAGGGGAGGGTAGAGGGAGGGTAGGGTAGAGGGAGGGGAGGGGTAGGGTAGAGGGAGGGGAGGGTAGAGGGAGGGTAGGGGGAGGGAGGGGAGGGTAGAGGGAGGGTAGGGGGAGGGAGGGGAGGGTAGAGGGAGGGTAGGGTAGAGGGAGGGGAGGGTAGAGGGAGGGTAGGGGGAGGGGAGGGTAGAGGGAGGGGAGGGTAGAGGGTAGGGTGAGGGTAGGGTAGGGTGAGGGTAGAGGGTAGGGTAGAGGGTAGGGTAGAGGGTAGGGTAGAGGGTAGGGTAGGGGGTAGGGTAGAGGGTAGGGTAGGGTAGAGGGGAGGGTAGCGGGTAGGGTAGAGGGTAGGGTAGGGGGTAGGGTAGAGGGTAGGGTAGGGTAGAGGGGAGGGTAAAGGGTAGGGTAGAAGGTAGGGTAAAGGGGAGGGTAGGGTAGAGGGTAGGGTAAAGGGGAGGGTAGGGTAGAGGGTAGGGTAGAGGGTAGGGTAGAGGGTAGGGTAGAGGGTAGGGTAGAGGGTAGGGTAGAGGGTAGGGTAGAGGGTAGGGTAGGGTAGAGGGTAGGGTAGAGGGTAGGGTAGAGGGTAGGGTGAGGGTAGAGGGTAGGGTAGAGGGTAGGGTAGGGTAGAGGGTAGGGTAGGGTAGAGGGTAGGGTGAGGGTAGAGTAGGGTGAGGGTAGAGGGTAGGGTAGAGGGTAGGGTAGGGTAGGGTGAGGGTAGAGGGTAGGGTAGAGGGTAGGGTAGGGTAGAGGGTAGGGTAGGGTAGAGGGTAGGGTAGAGGGTAGGGTAGGGGGTAGAGGGTAGGGTAGAGGGTAGGGTAGGGTAGAGGGTAGGGTAGGGTAGAGGGTAGGGTGAGGGTAGGGTAGGGTAAAGGGTAGGGTAGAGGGTAGGGTAGGGTAGAGGGTAGGGTGAGGGTAGAGGGTAGGGGCGTGACAGCGTTTGGACACTTGGTTGAGAAACTGATTCTGCAAACACTAAAAAATATACAAACGAATCCAAGTTTTATTTCATGGCAACAATGTCAAGACAAAAACAAAAACACATGGATGAAATATGAGACAGATAAAAGATCACATTTAGTATCCCTCTCTGAAGAACTAAAAGCCCTGGAGCTGACTGAGGTGATGGTGGCGATGCAGAACTGGGTCCTCTCCGAAACACACAGGGAACATGTTCGTCCTACCAGGGTCTATAGCGGTTACCTCTCGCCTGACCCTGAGTCTAGGAACCCCTTCCACAACACCCTGGCAGCATCCCACAGTAACGCCTTATTCCCTATATAGTGCAGCAGATTAGAGCAGAGACCTACGGGCCCTTCCTGAAGCGCTTGAAGAGCGGGTGGATGTTGTTACCCAGGTGGGCCCGGCTGCCTCTAGAGCGATACTCCATGTAGACAGAATCGTCAGCCCCGGACATGGAGCTCATGGTACCTGGCCTCCGCTGGAACTGGGGAGAGAGAGAGAGGTTAGAATATAGAACTGGGGGGAGAGAGAGAGAGAGGTTAGAATATAGAACTGGGGAGAGAGAGAGAGAGAGGTTAGAATATAGAACTGGAGAGAGAGATAGAGAGAGAGGTTAGAATATAGAACTGGGGAGAGAGAGAGAGAGGTTCGAATATAGAACTGGGGAGAGAGAGAGAGAGAGGTTAGAATATAGAACTGGGGAGAGAGAGAGAGAGAGGTTCGAATATAGAACTGGAGAGAGAGAGAGAGAGAGAGAGTTTAGAATATAGAACTGGAGAGAGAGAGAGGTTAGAATATAGAACTGGAGAGAGAGGTTAGAATATAGAACTGGAGAGAGAGGTTAGAATATAGAACTGGAGAGAGAGGTTAGAATATAGAACTGGAGAGAGAGGTTAGAATATAGAACTGGAGAGAGAGAGAGAGAGAGAGAGAGTTTAGAATATAGAACTGGAGAGAGAGAGAGAGAGAGAGAGAGAGAGAGAGGTTAGAATATAGAACTGGAGAGAGAGAGAGGTTAGAATATAGAACTGGAGGAGAGAGAGAGAGAGAGAGAGTTTAGAATATAGAACTGGGGAGAGAGAGAGAGAGAGGTTCGAATATAAAACTGGGGAGAGAGAGAGAGAGAGGTTAGAATATAGAACTGGGGAGAGAGATAGAGAGAGAGGTTAGAATATAGAACTGGGGAGAGAGAGAGAGAGGTTCGAATATAGAACTGGGGAGAGAGAGAGAGAGAGGTTAGAATATAGAACTGGGGAGAGAGAGAGAGAGAGGTTCGAATATAGAACTGGAGAGAGAGAGAGAGAGAGGTTAGAATATAGAACTGGAGAGAGAGAGAGGTTAGAATATAGAACTGGAGAGAGAGGTTAGAATATAGAACTGGAGAGAGAGAGGTTAGAATATAGAACTGGAGAGAGAGAGGTTAGAATATAGAACTGGAGAGAGAGGTTAGAATATAGAACTGGAGAGAGAGAGAGAGAGAGAGAGAGAGTTTAGAATATAGAACTGGAGAGAGAGAGAGAGAGAGAGAGAGAGAGAGAGAGAGAGAGGTTAGAATATAGAACTGGAGAGAGAGAGAGGTTAGAATATAGAACTGGAGGAGAGAGAGAGAGAGAGAGAGAGAGAGAGTTTAGAATATAGAACTGGAGAGAGAGAGAGAGAGAGAGAGAGGTTAGAATATAGAACTGGAGGAGAGAGAGGTTAGAATATAGAACTGGAGGGAGAGAGAGGTTAGAATATAGAACTGGAGAGAGAGAGAGGTTAGAATATAGAACTGGAGAGAGAGAGGTTAGAATATAAAACTGGAGAGAGAGAGGTTAGAATATAGAACTGGAGGGGGAGAGAGAGAGAGGTTAGAATATAGAACTGGAGAGAGAGAGAGGTTAGAATATAGAACTGGAGGAGAGAGAGGTTAGAATATAAAACTGGAGGAGAGAGAGAGGTTAGAATATAGAACTGGAGGGAGAGAGGTTAGAATATAGAACTGGAGGAGAGAGAGTTTAGAATATAGAACTGGAGGAGAGAGAGGTTAGAATATAGAACTGGAGAGAGAGAGGTTAGAATATAGAACTGGAGGAGAGAGAGGTTAGAATATAGAACTGGAGAGAGAGAGGTTAGAATATAGAACTGGAGGAGAGAGAGGTTAGAATATAGAACTGGAGGAGAGAGAGGTTAGAATATAGAACTGGAGAGAGAGAGAGAGAGTTTAGAATATAGAACTGGAGGAGAGAGAGGTTAGAATATAGAACTGGAGGAGAGAGAGAGGTTAGAATATAGAACTGGAGGAGAGAGAGGTTAGAATATAGAACTGGAGGAGAGAGAGGTTAGAATATAGAACTGGAGGAGAGAGAGGTTAGAATATAGAACTGGAGGAGAGAGAGGTTAGAATATAGAACTGGAGACAGAGAGAGGTTAGAATATAGAACTGGAGGGGGAGAGAGAGAGAGGTTAGAATATAGAACTGGAGAGAGAGAGAGGTTAGAATATAGAACTGGAGGGGGAGAGAGAGAGAGGTTAGAATATAGAACTGGAGAGAGAGAGAGGTTAGAATATAGAACTGGAGAGGGAGAGAGAGAGGTTAGAATATAGAACTGGAGGAGAGAGAGAGGTTAGAATATAGAACTGGAGAGAGAGAGGTTAGAATATAGAACTGGAGGAGAGAGAGAGGTTAGAATATAGAACTGGAGGAGAGAGAGAGGTTAGAATATAGAACTGGAGAGAGAGAGAGGTTAGAATATAGAACTGGAGAGAGAGAGGTTAGAATATAGAACTGGAGAGAGAGAGAGAGAGAGAGAGAGAGAGAGAGGTTAGAATATAGAACTGGAGAGAGAGAGGGAGAGAGGTTAGAATATAGAATTGGAGAGAGAGAGGTTAGAATATAGAACTGGAGGGGGAGAGAGAGAGAGGTTAGAATATAGAACTGGAGAGAGAGAGAGGTTAGAATATAGAACTGGAGAGGGAGAGAGAGAGGTTAGAATATAGAACTGGAGAGAGAGAGGTTGGAATATAGAACTGGAGGAGAGAGAGAGGTTAGAATATAGAACTGGAGAGAGAGAGGGGTTAGAATATAAAACTGGAGAGAGAGAGGTTAGAATATAGAACTGGAGAGAGAGAGAGAGAGAGAGAGAGAGAGAGAGAGAGAGAGAGAGAGGGAGAGAGGTTAGAATATAGAACTGGAGAGAGAGAGAGGTTAGAATATAGAACTGGAGAGAGAGAGAGGTTAGAATATAGAACTGGAGAGGGAGAGAGAGAGGTTAGAATATAGAACTGGAGAGAGAGAGGTTAGAATATAGAACTGGAGAGAGAGAGAGGTTCGAATATAGAACTGGAAGGGGAGAGAGAGAGAGGTTAGAATATAGAACTGGAGAGAGAGAGGTTAGAATATAGAACTGGAGGGGGAGAGAGAGAGAGGTTAGAATATAGAACTGGAGAGAGAGAGGTTAGAATATAGAACTGGAGGAGAGAGAGAGGTTAGAATATAGAACTGGAGGAGAGAGAGAGGTTAGAATATAGAACTGGAGAGAGAGAGGTTAGAATATAGAACTGGAGGAGAGAGAGGTTAGAATATAGAACTGGAGAGAGAGAGAGAGAGAGAGAGGGGTTAGAATATAGAACTGGAGGAGAGAGAGAGGTTAGAATATAGAACTGGAGAGAGAGAGAGAGAGGTTAGAATATAAAACTGGAGAGAGAGAGAGGTTAGAATATAGAACTGGAGAGGGAGAGAGAGAGGTTAGAATATAGAACTGGAGAGAGAGAGGTTAGAATATAGAACTGGAGAGAGAGAGAGGTTCGAATATAGAACTGGAAGGGGAGAGAGAGAGAGGTTAGAATATAGAACTGGAGAGAGAGAGGTTAGAATATAGAACTGGAGGGGGAGAGAGAGAGAGGTTAGAATATAGAACTGGAGAGAGAGAGGTTAGAATATAGAACTGGAGGAGAGAGAGAGGTTAGAATATAGAACTGGAGGAGAGAGAGAGGTTAGAATATAGAACTGGAGAGAGAGAGGTTAGAATATAGAACTGGAGGAGAGAGAGGTTAGAATATAGAACTGGAGAGAGAGAGAGAGAGAGAGAGAGAGGGGTTAGAATATAGAACTGGAGGAGAGAGAGAGGTTAGAATATAGAACTGGAGAGAGAGAGAGAGAGGTTAGAATATAAAACTGGAGAGAGAGAGAGAGAGAGGGAGAGAGGTTAGAATATAGAACTGGAGAGAGAGAGGGATAGAGGTTAGAATATAGAACTGGAGAGAGAGAGGTTAGAATATAGAACTGGAGAGAGAGAGAGGTTAGAATATAGAACTGGAGACAGAGAGAGGTTAGAATATAGAACTGGAGGGGGAGAGAGAGAGAGGTTAGAATATAGAACTGGAGAGAGAGAGAGGTTAGAATATAGAACTGGAGGGGGAGAGAGAGAGAGGTTAGAATATAGAACTGGAGAGAGAGAGAGGTTAGAATATAGAACTGGAGAGGAAGAGAGAGAGGTTAGAATATAGAACTGGAGAGAGAGAGGTTGGAATATAGAACTGGAGGAGAGAGAGAGGTTAGAATATAGAACTGGAGAGAGAGAGAGGTTAGAATATAGAACTGGAGAGAGAGAGAGGTTAGAATATAGAACTGGAGGGGGAGAGAGAGAGAGGTTAGAATATAGAACTGGAGAGAGAGAGAGGTTAGAATATAGAACTGGAGAGAGAGAGGTTGGAATATAGAACTGGAGGAGAGAGAGAGGTTAGAATATAGAACTGGAGAGAGAGAGAGGTTAGAATATAAAACTGGAGAGAGAGAGGTTAGAATATAGAACTGGAGAGAGAGAGAGAGAGAGAGAGAGAGAGAGAGAGAGAGAGAGAGAGAGAGGGGAGAGAGGTTAGAATATAGAACTGGAGAGAGAGAGAGGTTAGAATATAGAACTGGAGAAAGAGAGAGAGATTAGAATATAGAACTGGAGAGGGAGAGAGAGAGGTTAGAATATAGAACTGGAGAGAGAGAGGTTAGAATATAGAACTGGAGAGAGAGAGAGGTTCGAATATAGAACTGGAAGGGGAGAGAGAGAGAGGTTAGAATATAGAACTGGAGAGAGAGAGGTTAGAATATAGAACTGGAGGGGGAGAGAGAGAGAGGTTAGAATATAGAACTGGAGAGAGAGAGGTTAGAATATAGAACTGGAGGAGAGAGAGAGGTTAGAATATAGAACTGGAGGAGAGAGAGAGGTTAGAATATAGAACTGGAGAGAGAGAGGTTAGAATATAGAACTGGAGGAGAGAGAGGTTAGAATATAGAACTGGAGAGAGAGAGAGAGAGAGAGGGGTTAGAATATAGAACTGGAGGAGAGAGAGAGGTTAGAATATAGAACTGGAGAGAGAGAGAGAGAGGTTAGAATATAAAACTGGAGAGAGAGAGAGTTTAGAATATAGAACTGGAGAGAGAGAGGTTAGAATATAAAACTGGAGAGAGAGAGAGGTTAGAATATAGAACTGGAGAGAGAGAGGTTAGAATATAGAACTGGAGAGAGAGAGAGAGAGAGGGAGAGAGGTTAGAATATAGAACTGGAGAGAGAGAGGGATAGAGGTTAGAATATAGAACTGGAGAGAGAGAGGTTAGAATATAGAACTGGAGAGAGAGAGAGGTTAGAATATAGAACTGGAGACAGAGAGAGGTTAGAATATAGAACTGGAGGGGGAGAGAGAGAGAGGTTAGAATATAGAACTGGAGAGAGAGAGAGGTTAGAATATAGAACTGGAGGGGGAGAGAGAGAGAGGTTAGAATATAGAACTGGAGAGAGAGAGGTTAGAATATAGAACTGGAGAGGGAGAGAGAGAGGTTAGAATATAGAACTGGAGAGAGAGAGGTTGGAATATAGAACTGGAGGAGAGAGAGAGGTTAGAATATAGAACTGGAGAGAGAGAGAGGTTAGAATATAGAACTGGAGAGAGAGAGAGGTTAGAATATAGAACTGGAGGGGGAGAGAGAGAGAGGTTAGAATATAGAACTGGAGAGAGAGAGAGGTTAGAATATAGAACTGGAGAGGGAGAGAGAGAGGTTAGAATATAGAACTGGAGAGAGAGAGGTTGGAATATAGAACTGGAGGAGAGAGAGAGGTTAGAATATAGAACTGGAGAGAGAGAGGTTAGAATATAGAACTGGAGAGAGAGAGAGAGAGAGAGAGAGAGAGAGAGAGAGAGAGAGAGAGAGAGAGAGAGGGAGAGAGGTTAGAATATAGAACTGGAGAGAGAAAGAGGTTAGAATATAGAACTGGAGAGAGAGAGAGGTTAGAATATAGAACTGGAGAGGGAGAGAGAGAGGTTAGAATATAGAACTGGAGAGAGAGAGGTTAGAATATAGAACTGGAGAGAGAGAGAGGTTCGAATATAGAACTGGAAGGGGAGAGAGAGAGAGGTTAGAATATAGAACTGGAGAGAGAGAGGTTAGAATATAGAACTGGAGGGGGAGAGAGAGAGAGGTTAGAATATAGAACTGGAGAGAGAGAGGTTAGAATATAGAACTGGAGGAGAGAGAGAGGTTAGAATATAGAACTGGAGGAGAGAGAGAGTTTAGAATATAGAACTGGAGAGAGAGAGGTTAGAATATAGAACTGGAGGAGAGAGAGGTTATAATATAGAACTGGAGAGAGAGAGAGAGAGAGAGGGGTTAGAATATAGAACTGGAGGAGAGAGAGAGGTTAGAATATAGAACTGGAGAGAGAGAGAGAGAGGTTAGAATATAAAACTGGAGAGAGAGAGAGTTTAGAATATAGAACTGGAGAGAGAGAGGTTAGAATATAAAACTGGAGAGAGAGAGAGGTTAGAATATAGAACTGGAGAGAGAGAGGTTAGAATATAGAACTGGAGAGAGAGAGAGAGAGAGGGAGAGAGGTTAGAATATAGAACTGGAGAGAGAGAGGGATAGAGGTTAGAATATAGAACTGGAGAGAGAGAGGTTAGAATATAGAACTGGAGAGAGAGAGAGGTTAGAATATAGAACTGGAGGGGGAGAGAGAGAGGTTAGAATATAGAACTGGAGAGAGAGAGGTTAGAATATAGAACTGGAGGGGGAGAGAGAGAGAGGTTAGAATATAGAACTGGAGAGAGAGAGGTTAGAATATAGAACTGGAGGAGAGAGAGAGGTTAGAATATAGAACTGGAGGAGAGAGAGAGGTTAGAATATAGAACTGGAGAGAGAGAGGTTAGAATATAGAACTGGAGGAGAGAGAGAGGTTAGAATATAGAACGGGAGGAGAGAGAGAGGTTAGAATATAGAACTGGAGAGAGAGAGAGGTTAGAATATAGAACTGGAGAGAGAGGTTAGAGAACTGGAGAGAGAGAGAGAGAGAGAGAGAGAGAGAGAGAGAGGTTAGAATATAGAACTGGAGAGAGAGAGGGAGAGAGGTTAGAATATAGAATTGGAGAGAGAGAGGTTAGAATATAGAACTGGAGGGGGAGAGAGAGAGAGGTTAGAATATAGAACTGGAGAGAGAGAGAGGTTAGAATATAGAACTGGAGGGGGAGAGAGAGAGGTTAGAATATAGAACTGGAGAGAGAGAGGTTAGAATATAGAACTGGAGGGGGAGAGAGAGAGGTTAGAATATAGAACTGGAGGAGAGAGAGAGGTTAGAATATAGAACTGGAGGAGAGAGAGAGGTTAGAATATAGAACTGGAGGAGAGAGAGAGGTTAGAATATAGAACTGGAGAGAGAGAGGTTAGAATATAGAACTGGAGGAGAGAGAGAGGTTAGAATATAGAACTGGAGAGAGAGAGAGGTTAGAATATAGAATTGGAGAGAGAGAGGTTAGAATATAGAACTGTAGAGAGAGAGAGAGAGAGAGGGAGAGAGGTTAGAATATAGAACTGGAGAGAGAGAGGGAGAGAGGTTAGAATATAGAACTGGAGAGAGAGAGGTTAGAATATAGAACTGGAGGGGAGAGAGAGAGAGATTAGAATATAGAACTGGAGAGAGAGAGAGAGGTTAGAATATAGAACTGGAGGGGGAGAGAGAGAAGTTAGAATATAGAACTGGAGAGAGAGTGAGGTTAGAATATAGAACTGGAGGGGGAGAGAGAGAGAGGTTAGAATATAGAACTGGAGAGAGAGAGAGTTTAGAATATAGAACTGGAGGGGGAGAGAGAGAGGTTAGAATATAGAACTGGAGGGGGAGAGAGAGAGAGGTTAGAATATAGAACTGGAGAGAGAGAGGTTAGAATATAGAACTGGAGGGGAGAGAGAGGTTAGAATATAGAACTGGAGGGGAAAGAGAGGTTAGAATATAGAACTGGAGGAGAGAGGGAGAGGTTAGAATATAGAACTGGAGGAGAGAGAGAGGTTAGAATATAGAACTGGAGGGGAAAGAGTTTAGAATATAGAACTGGAAGGGAGAGAGAGGTTAGAATATAGAACTGGAGAGAGAGAGAGGTTAGAATATAGAACTGGAGGGAGAGAGAGGTTAGAATATAGAACTGGAGAGAGAGAGGTTAGAATATAGAACTGGAGGGGAGAGAGAGGTTAGAATATAGAACTGGAGGGAGAGAGGTTAGAATATAGAACTGGAGAGAGAGAGGTGAGAATATAGAACTGGAGAGAGAGAGGTGAGAATATAGAACTGGAGAGAGAGAGAGAGAGAGAGAGAGGTTAGAATATAGAACTGGAGGGAGAGGTTAGAATATAGAACTGGATGGAGAGAGAGGTTAGAATATAGAACTGGAGGGGAAAGAGAGGTTAGAATATAGAACTGGAGGGGAAAGAGAGTTTAGAATATAGAACTGGAGGGGAAAGAGAGGTTAGAATATAGAACTGGAGGGGAAATAGAGTTTAGAATATAGAACTGGAGGGGAAAGAGAGGTTAGAATATAGAACTGGAGGAGAGAGGGAGAGGTTAGAATATAGAACTGGAGGGGAGAGAGAGATTAGAATATAGAACTGGAGGGGGAGAGAGGTTAGAATATAGAACTGGAGGAGAGAGAGAGGTTAGAATATAGAACTGGAGTGAGAGAGAGGTTAGAATATAGAACTGGAGGAGAGAGAGAGGTTAGAATATAGAACTGGAGAGAGAGAGAGGTTAGAATATAGAACTGGAGAGAGAGAGAGGTTAGAATATAGAACTGGAGGAGAGAGAGGTTAGAATATAGAACTGGAGAGAGAGAGAGGTTAGAATATAGAACTGGAGGGGCAGAGAGAGAGAGGTTAGAATATAGAACTGGAGAGAGAGAGGTTGGAATATAGAACTGGAGGAGAGAGAGAGGTTAGAATATAGAACTGGAGAGAGAGAGAGGTTAGAATATAGAACTGGAGAGAGAGAGAGGTTAGAATATAGAACTGGAGAGAGAGAGAGGTTAGAATATAGAACTGGAGAGAGAGAGGTTGGAATATAGAACTGGAGGAGAGAGAGAGGTTAGAATATAGAACTGGAGAGAGAGAGAGAGGTTAGAATATAGAACTGGAGAGAGAGAGAGGTTAGAATATAGAACTGGAGAGAGAGAGGTTAGAATATAGAACTGGAGGGAGAGAGGTTAGAATATAGAACTGGAGAGAGAGAGGTGAGAATATAGAACTGGAGAGAGAGTTAGAATATAGAACTGGAGGGAGAGAGGTTAGAATATAGAACTGGATGGAGAGAGGTTAGAATATAGAACTGGAGAGAGAGGTTAGAATATAGAACTGGAGGAGAGAGAGAGGTTAGAATATAGAACTGGAGGGGAAAGAGAGGTTATAATATAGAACTGGAGAGAGAGAGAGGTTAGAATATAGAACTGGAGAGAGAGAGAGGTTAGAATATAGAACTGGAGGGGAGAGAGAGAGGTTAGAATATAGAACTGGAGGGGAAAGAGAGGTTAGAATATAGAACTGGAGGGGAAAGAGAGTTTAGAATATAGAACTGGAGGGGGAAGAGAGTTTATAAGGTTTTAAAGGTTTTAAATGCCTGACGTCAGAACTTGACAGACCAGATGCGTTTCCCATGCTGGACAGACAGAAGTCAAACCAGAACGGATGTCCACATTTCATTGATTGATTGATTGATTGATTGATAAGAGGTGTGTATACATACCATTGGCCGTCCATTCTCTCCGATGACCACTTCCTCCTCTGCGTCGAGGTCTGTAGCCGCCAGAACCTTCTGGAGCAGCTGATACTGCTCCTCTCTGGAGGAGAACATCAGATTATCCTCCTCCATCCCCGCCATTTTAGTGATGACCTGGTGGAGAGGAGGAGATTAGGGAGGAGGAGGAGGAGGAGAGAGAGAGAGGGGGAAGGACATAGATTAGATCAGTGCTTAATTTGAGCCGCAAACTAGAGCACTCTTCCCCCAACTCTGTGATCAGGTCAAACTAAAAATACTTTTTATTTGAAAGTATGTTCCGGAACCTCAGAGCTCCAACGTTCCCGGAACCTCAGAGCTCCAACGTTCCCGGAACCTCAGAGCTCCAACGTTCCGGAACCTCAGAGCTCCAACGTTCCCGGAACCTCAGAGCTCCAATGTTC